>NW_013807776.1:0-512 GCF_000517525.1 Limulus polyphemus
CAAGCGGTTACGAATTCCAAAAAAAAAAGCGACTCAAATTGCTATTAACCCTTCCATTACGAAAGTATCCATGAGGGTAATTATACTTTGATTTTTGATAATGTATGCACATCTGTACAAAATTTTGCAGGTTGTTGGTAAACATTACAAGGTTTTCAGACACAAAATATCAGGTTTTTATATGAAGTATTAAGATTTTTTTTTATTAAAGATTTTCTAATAAACCTTTTTTTTTTCAGAATGTTGACTATCCAACATGCAAAGCAATTTTGATTTTAAGATTAAAAATATTTTAATGCATTAGAACATTTTCAAATTTCACATGCGAAATCTTTATAATCTCCAGATAATTATCAAATTACTTTTTAAAAAACTGTAATTTATTTGTTATTTTAACTAGTGTATTTCTGTACGGGTTGGTTCGATATGACGAACTTCGTAACCTCAATAAAAAAATTAGGAAAACAATATAAATTATGCTTTTTTTTCGTCCTAGAATGACTACAAATTAT
>NW_013807777.1:0-514 GCF_000517525.1 Limulus polyphemus
GGTTCGAATCCCGTCACACCAAACGTGCTCGCCCTTTCAGCCGTGGAGGCGTTATAATGTGACGGTCAATCCCACTATTCGTTGGTAAAAGAGTAGCCCAAGAGTTGGCGATGGGTGGTGATGACTAGCTGCCTTCCCTCTAGTCTTACACTGCTAAATTAGAGACGGCTAGCGCAGATAGCCCTCGTGTAGCTTTGCGCGAAATTCAAAAACAAACAAACTCAAAAAGTCTTTGACCTATACATTTAGTCCCCATATCGTACAAGGTGCCGATTCAGGTGACAAGTACCAAGTGGTATGTAAAAATTCGTATTATCTTAAATTGTTAAATTACTACCGCTTGGTGACTTACGATGAAACTTTTGAAAAACCGAATTAACAATAAATGATGGCCTGTGATCCTCGTCTTTACTTATTGTGGTTTTATTTTCTCCTCATGACTTCAGCTCTCTTACGAGTACTTTGAAATTAGAAAAATGAGCAGTCGAAAATGCCTTTATATTTGCTTCCAATT
>NW_013807778.1:0-510 GCF_000517525.1 Limulus polyphemus
GATCTGTATACGATCATTCTGTGATTGAACTAGATGATATTGTACAAATATCTGTATACGATCATTCTGTGATTGAACTAGATAATATTGTACAAATGATCTGTATACGATCATTCTGTAATTGAACTAGATAATATTGTACAAATGATCTGTATACGATCATTCTGTAATTGAACTAGATAATATTGTACAAATGATCTCAAATTCGATGATGAGGAACCCACTTTGAGACTAATGATGGCTGGAGACGGCTTGAGTGGGTAATGAAGAAAAACTTTAATATAAGTTTAACATAACAGCAAATGTACAACATTTCGACAAGGTTTTGTCATCATCAGGTTTTCAATCATTTTTGCGACACAACGAGGAATGCAGATTAGATAAATTTTTGTCCAAGTTTCTTTCTAAAAATGTCTACTTCAACAAAGTCTGGAGTGTTGTAAAAGATTTGCTCCTAATTTCACATGGACAAGTAACTGTAGAAAGAGGATTTTCTATTAACAAGGAAAC
>NW_013807779.1:0-512 GCF_000517525.1 Limulus polyphemus
AGTATTGTTAAATCTTGTGTCTTTTTATTGACAGTACACAGTATCGTTAAATCTTGTGTCTTCTTATTGAGAGTACACATTATTGTTAAATCTTGTGTCTTCTTATGGACAGTGCACAGTATACGTTAAATCTTGTGTCTTCTTATTGACAGTACACAATATAGTTAAATCTTGTGTCTTCTTATTGACAGAACACATTATTGTTAAATCTTGTGTTTTCTTACTGACAGTACACATTATCGTCAAATATTGTCTCTTCTTATTGACAGTACACAGTATCGTTAAATCTTGTGTCTTCTTATTGAGAGTACACATTATTGTTAAATCTTGTGTCTTCTTATTGACAGTACACAGTATCGTTAAATCTAGTGTCTTCTTATTGACAGTACACAGTATCGTTAAATCTTGAGTCTTCTTATTGACAGTACATAGTATCGTTAAATCTTGTGTCTTCTTATTGACAGTACACAGTATAGTTAAATCTTGTGTCTTCTTATTGACAGGACACATTA
>NW_013807780.1:0-621 GCF_000517525.1 Limulus polyphemus
TAAGGAAGGGGCATTGTTGGGTGTGTGCCAGGAGGTAGAGCCAGTCAGTGTTAAGGCAAGAAATACGACCATAAAGAAAGGACATCTTCTTCCAGAAAATTTAACTGACTTCTATAAGAAGAGTATAATCCATTTGTAATCATCACAGGCTCTTCAGGTTAGGAAACTTTTGGAGAATTATGCAGACGTCTTTTTGAAAGGAGATCATGTCCTCGTACAGACCTTGTACAGCACAGAATAAACACAGGCAATCATCATCCAATAAAGATCCCTCCAAGGAGAATAGCCCCAGCAAAGCAGCAAGATATGGAGAAGGTCATGGATGGCATAATTAAGGAAGGGATAGTCGAGAAATCAGATAGTCCCTGGTCAGCTCCCGCCGTGTTAGTCCAGAAGAAGGATGGGACCCAACATTGCTGTGTGGACTTCAGGGCTCTTAACAGTATAACCGAAAAGGACTCATACCCACTGCCAAGAATTGATGATACTCTTGATGCCCTAAGTGGATCCAGGTGGTTTTCAACTCTAGACTTAAAGTCAGGTTTCCATCAAGTGAAAATGGCTAAGGCAGATGAACCTAAGACTGCATTTAGTTATGGCCAAAACCTCTGGCAATACTGT
>NW_013807781.1:0-511 GCF_000517525.1 Limulus polyphemus
TGTGTGTGTGTGTGTGTGTGTGTGTGTGTGTGTGTGTGTGTATATATATATATATATATATATGTATATATGTTGACAGTGTTACATTAAACTGTGGAGGTTTGTGTTAAATGCATGTGTGTTGACAGTGTTACATTAGTGTTGGTGTCGGAGTATCAACAGTACCAAGAGGCCACTGCTGATGATGAGGGAGAGTTTGATGAAGAAGAACCACTTGAGTAATAATAGTTAATGGGTTGAATGTGATTGTATCTATATTTACTAACCATGATACATTAAACAGTTTGGATTTGAGTGTTTTTATGTATATTGATAATGACACATCACATTATTTGCTGTTGTTTTAGAAGCGTGGGTACTGAATATTCTATGTGTTAATTTGCTCCGTTTTCAACAAGTATTGCTATATTTTTGTTTATTTATATTAACCACCATTGGTATATTAGATTAGCCAGTTTTTTCCTTATTTGTCTCCGTTTTCGTACAAGTATTGCTATATTTTGTTATTTGT
>NW_013807782.1:0-331 GCF_000517525.1 Limulus polyphemus
AAACTGACTGCGGACTAAAGTCAACAGTGGGTCATTGAACGATACTAGTTATTGTGTCCTATTTAATTCAGTCGGACATAAGGAAACACATGGAGATATGTTGTAAATATATGAGTTAATAAACACATTGTCTGCAGACTAAAGTCAACAGTGGGTCACAGAACGATACTAGCTATTGCGTCCTTTTTAATCCAGTCGGTCTTAAATAAACACATGTAGATATGTTGTAAATATATGAGTTAATTAACACATTGGCTGCTGACTTAAGTCAACAGTGGGTCATTGAACTATACTAGTTATTGTGTCCTATTTAATTCAGTCGGACATAAGG
>NW_013807783.1:0-515 GCF_000517525.1 Limulus polyphemus
GTTTTGGTTGAAAATACTTCTTTTAAAAAAGTATATTAAGAATGTTCTTGATCACACATAATACCACTTATCATGTGAAATTAAACCAAAATTAAATTATGTAACGTAGGCATTAACTAAAGTTACTAAAGTTTATTCAAATGATTTGGTCTGTAGAAATCGAATTAAGATGAACTAAAATAATAACAAGAGTTTACAACATAAACCAACGGGAATTCTCAATTTTTAGCAAGATTAGAGTAAATTAATCTCTGAGACCTTGGACGTGGTCAAATATCTCAGTCGAAAGGGTTTAACCACCTGAGAGCGAAACTGTAATTAGATCTCAAATCGGTCAAGAAGTGACGGAACTATGAAGTAAAAGTTTGAACTTGAAAAACAAAAAAAACTCAGAGCCGTTCTGTGACCTGCTATGCCGCGGCTGAAAAAGAAACAGATGGTCATAAACCCACAAAATGTATGCACATTTTTATCAATTTCACGGTGAATAACATAACAAAAACTTCCTAAAACCC
>NW_013807784.1:0-1045 GCF_000517525.1 Limulus polyphemus
AATTTGAATCCTACGTTAAGTCCAGCACAGAGGTACCGAGGTTGGTACAGTCATCTGGATTCAAGGCCAGAAAAGGTCAGCTTTCAGAGAGGTTTCAGGGACTTTGCTGGCACTGTAATAAACCTGGGCACAAGAGAGCTCAATGCTGGAAACTTCTACACAGGGGAGATGCTACAGCAGGAAAGGTTGGTACCCAGAAAGGCTGTTGGAACTGTGGAAAGCACGGACATTTGAGGAGCCAGTGTAGGAAGAATATTACCAACAAGTCGGCCCCAAGGAGACAGTAGTGGTTGGTGTTGATGGACGCCCACCAACCTCCATCGTGAAAGTCCCAACAGCTAAGTGTAAAATGCCAGGCACACACAGTGTCTATGTGACAGGAAAGCTAGGTGGTCAAAGGCACAACTTTGTCATAGACTCTGCGTCTCAGCAAACCCTTGTGAGCATCAAGGTGTTAGATCACGAAGGAGTACCAGAAGCCATACAGAAGCTTTATGGTGTAACAGGACATTCTATCGTTCCCAAACGTCATTTTATCAAAATCAATTACAAACTTCCTCGGTAGTAGATAGTCCAATCCTAATATGCATTCGTCTTCAATGTCAGCCAAGTATACTTTCTGTCTGTCCTTTATGCCCATGAGTTCAATAGTTACCCACACTGGTCCCCACAATCTTGCCAAAGGCCAAGTTCCTGTAACTGTTAAAAGAGAGGTTGAACTAATTAGGTGCCATCAAGGTGAAGTCAAAGTGACTGAAGAAGTTGATGATGACGAAGTGGAACCAGGTATAGATATTACAGCAGAGCAGGAGGAATATCAAGATTTGAAGCCAATAATTGATTTTTTTTAAAGCAAGTGTTTCGCGGCCTGCTTGGGAGAAGGTGTCTAGTTTAAGCCCTGTGACAAAGCGCTATTGGGTGCAATGGGACCAGTTAAAGCTTGCAGATGGTATTCTTGTCCGGAGATGGGAAACTGCAGATGGGAAAGTGATGACTTGGCAAACAGTTATACCGAGGAAGTTGTGCTGCGTCAATCCCATGATAA
>NW_013807785.1:0-515 GCF_000517525.1 Limulus polyphemus
TATATAACATAGATATGAAGACTTACAGCTTAAAGTATCATTCAATTTCAATCTAATGTAAATATTCAGAATTTATCTAGTAAGCTTATTAGTTGTTTTATTTTATTTCCATGTGAACATATTGTGAACGTTTCATCATATTAATAATAATAATATTAGAAATATTTTATAAATGAAAAAAATTAAACAGAATGAACACTAACTAAGTACGTTGTGTTTGCAAGTGTTACATTCGTCAAAAGTAAATTTACTTTCATCCAAAAATGTTTTATAAGATATGTATATATATATATATATATGTGTGTGACGTAGAGGCCTGATGAATTCTTTGATTGGACCTACCCTCTGCTGTGGACTGCAGTTTCGCCTATTCAAGGCTCATCAGATATTATATACACTTCACCATTATAAGGGGACTTATGGTATTATGATATATAAATGAGTGTTTGAGTAGTTTGTCTTTGATTAATAAAATATAAACAGTAGGTAAAAATACTGACAAGCTCATAAAGAAG
>NW_013807786.1:0-515 GCF_000517525.1 Limulus polyphemus
GTTTCATGTTCTGCTGTCCTATAGGCCATCAACAGTGAAGTAAGACATCCCAGTCATCTTGGCGGCTATTACAAAACTTTGCCAATTCCTGTCCCAGTGTCCAGTTGTACTTTTCTACCATCCCATTGGACTGTGGGTGCAGTGGCGTTGTCCTGGTCTTTCGGATGCCAAACAACTTGCAACATTCTTGGAACACAGCTGATTCAAAGTTACGGCCTTGATCTGAATGCAGTTCATATGGCATACCAAATCTGAAGAAGAAATTGCTAATAGCCGAAGCTACAGTTGTAGCTTCCTGGTTTGGTATTGCATATGCCTCAGGCCACTTGGTGAAATAATCCATCACCACACAAATGTACTTGTTTCCAGCACGAGTTTGGGGCAGAGGATCAGCAATGTCGACGGCTACTCTTTCCATTGGTGCACCAACTTGATATGACTTCATTGGAGCACGTCCCTTATGCTTGGGTCCTCTTTTAGCACAACATGTTCTGCACCATTCTTCCACATCTTTT
>NW_013807787.1:0-511 GCF_000517525.1 Limulus polyphemus
ACTCACATTGGGAGGGAAGGCAAATAAAAAAACAGCGCAAAATCAAATTAATGACAAGACTTGTTAAAGTGTAATAGGTACTTTGTTTTAATCAAAGAACTCTAATGGCGTAATTACTGCATGCTACAGTGGAAAAATCAGTCTGTATAAAAGGTAAGTTTAAAAATACGTCACCTCGTATTATGTATACCACTTCTACTACTTAAAATAAAACCATTTATAAAGGATAACTTCAAAATACGGAAGGGTGAAACGTCGCAGGATCTCAACAAATGGTGTAAGTAAATATTTTATTAATTTAGAAAGTTAGTTTAATTTTAAGTGTTATTATTTAATTTATGTAGAGAATAGACTTTATTTCAGTAATAAGGACAATTCTCTGTGTACTTTTAGTTTCAAGTGGATGGCAGGGCTTTGTATCTTAATTGTAATATAAATAAAGATGTTATGCTTCAGAAACTGGGGTTTGCGATGTTAATCTAAGAAATCCAGAAGTCTTGGTCATAAAAAA
>NW_013807788.1:0-513 GCF_000517525.1 Limulus polyphemus
AGATTCACATCTGTGCATGCTTGGCCAAAGTGATAACACATCTAGATAACAGGCCACAAATCTCAGATTCACATCTGTGCATACCTGGCCAAAGTGATAACACATCTAGATAACAGGACACAAACCTCAGATTCACATCTGTGCATGCCTGGCCAAAGTGATAACACATCTAGATAACAGACCACAAACCTCAGATTTACATCTGTGCATGCCTGGCCAAAGGGATAACACATCTAGATAACAGGCCACAAACCTCAGATTCACAACTGTGCATGCCTGGCCAAAGTGATAACACATCTAGATAACAGACCACAAACCTCAGATTCACATCTGTGCATACCTGGCCAAAGTGATAACAGGCCAAAAACCTCAGATTCACATCTGTGTATACCTGGCCAAAGTGATAACACATCTAGATAACAGGCCACAAGACCTCAGATTCACATCTGTGCATGCCTGGCCAAAGTGATAACACATCTAGATAACAGATCACAAACCTCAGATTCACATCTG
>NW_013807789.1:0-512 GCF_000517525.1 Limulus polyphemus
TTCTTCTTGTTTCTTTTCTTTTTTCTCTAACAACTGCTGTAATTTCTCTTCTTGTTTATTTTGTTGTTCAAGCTGCCACTGTTGCAGATTTTCTTGCAACTGCTGTTGTCTCTCTTCTTGTTTCTTTTCTTGTTTTTGTATTGCTGCCATCAAATCTGCTAGGCTGTAGTCTGATTTGCCGCTTCTCGTTTCCATTTTTCTTCTCTCTTTTTTTTTCTATCCCACTCTCTGACACCAATTTGTTACGTCTCCGTTTGTTAATTAACTTTCCGTAACTTCGTTCCGACGAAACTTAAGCGACACAAGTTCTTTACGTAATAAAACTGGTTTATTCTTTCCGAACACAACTTTACCGATACACTTAATCTCAATACTCGCGCTAAAACAACACTGTAACGAACGAACGTTAACTTCAACAATACGCTGTGACTGCAGTTCAATTACTCACTATCTACACCTTACCGCGTCACGTTGTCCCCTCCTATATATATATCCGCCCACCCTATATCTAG
>NW_013807790.1:0-515 GCF_000517525.1 Limulus polyphemus
CTTCCTTCGTTTCGGCTACTAATCTGCTGCCATCTTTATGGAAGTCCGTGTCTTCTTGATTGCTTGTTATTGAACACAAAGCTACACAATAGGCTATTTGTGCTGTGCCCACCACGACTATCGAAACCTGATTTTTAGCAACATAAGTCTTCAGACGTACCGCTGAACCAGTAGTGAGGATCCCTTCACAGATGGGCTAGTGTGCTATCAATTCGTCAGGTGTTTATCCCAATTGGAGTTAAAACAGTTAACTTAAATCTGAAAACTTCACGTCGTTGATTTTATACGGAAAAAAAAACTGACGCGTTATGTACGATTATGTACAAAAAATGACGAGTTTTAAAAGAAGAAAATTGTTCCAGTAAGCCATGTAAGTAACAACTTGTAGCCGGCCATTTTTCAATCCTTTGTAGTCCAGCTCTTATTAGCTTTTACTTTTCAATTATTTCCATCCTCTACAGTCCGGCCCTTCATAACTTTTTACCATTATTTCCATTCTCTACAGTCCGGTCCTT
>NW_013807791.1:0-516 GCF_000517525.1 Limulus polyphemus
TTTTTGTTTCCGAGTTCTACAATACAAGAGGACAGAAAGAAGGCAGGCGACATATTTTTGTTTCCGAGTTCTACAATACAAGAGGACAGAAAGAAGGCAGGCGACATATTTTTGTTTCCGAGTTGTACAATATATGAGAACAGAAAGAAGGCCGTTTACCTACTTGTGTTTCCGAGTTGTACAATATAAGTAGACAGCCAGAAGGCAGGCGACATATTTTTGTTTCCGAATTGTACAGTATATTAAATAGGACAGAAAGAAGGCAGATCTAACGATGTTTGTTTCCCAGTTGTACAATATAAGAGGACAGAAAGAAGGCAGATCTGTCGACTAGAGTTTCCGAACTGTACAATATAAGAGGGCAGAAAGAAGGCAGATTTACTGGTTTGAGTTTACAAATGGAAAGAAACCGATGCAGTGGAACTATCGTAAGCTTACAGTTGTTAAAGAAAACGATTGATTCATGCAAAAAGATGTCACTGTCGGATGAGACTTACTATCTTATGCGTGACAATA
>NW_013807792.1:0-515 GCF_000517525.1 Limulus polyphemus
ACACATATATATACTTGACTAAAGTAAAACAAAATGTAATGTTCACACAAGTAATACACACATGCATACTTTACTAAAGTAGAACAAGATGTAATGTTCACACAAGTAATACACACAGGCTGTAAACGAACAGAGGATAGCTTAAAATCATAAATAATATTCAACGTTAAACGGGTACACAATTAAAAACATTTTATTTAGGCCTATCTATGTCGAAACATGTAGAGTCGTCAATTTTTTGAAGACCATAGATAGGCCTAAATAAAATGTTTTTAATCTTATACCAGAGTAACGTTGAATATTATTTATGATTTTAACCTAATACACAAGTGCTAAAGTACTATAATTAGAGGATAGCTTGTTTGTTTCTTCATTGAACTTCGCACATAGCGACACGAGTGTTAACTTAATATGTGGACTGCCTTAATGTGAAAGTGACAGACTAGAGGGAAAGCAGCTGGTCAAAACCAATTCTTGGATTACTCTACTCAGACGGAATAGCAAGATTTGACCGC
>NW_013807793.1:0-711 GCF_000517525.1 Limulus polyphemus
GAAAATTAAACCTTATTTTCAATAAGCAATCCTGAAAAATATTTGGGGGTGCTTAACTTTTTTCCAGGTGTATAGTTGGTAGTGGTATTCACTTGGAGATAAGACTTTTCGTAGCTAATGTATTTAAACATTTCATGTTGTCCATTTGATTGGAAATAGTTGAAAAAGAAATGATTAAAAATTACCCAAAGAACGGTTTATTCAAATGAATATGCTTCAATTTTGATGTACATTGAATCACAAATGATTCAGGGAATACACACACACAAGCAAAAATATCATTAATAACTATTTTCATTGTTCATTAACAAAAATCACAACTTCTGCTGTATTTAGGAACCTTTAACAAAATTCAGTTATTAAAAATCGGTAAAAGAATAAGACGTTAAAATAAGAAGTTTCAGTAAAGTATTTAAACATTAAAATATACAAGTTGAAAGAATAACGGACATTAAATTACAGTGATATTTGCCAGTGAAATTAATTCTAATTCTATTCCAGGTCGTGGAATATATTAAGATTAGATGTTTATTAGCATCATACCTTAGCCCTAAAAGTGACATACCCGTAGGATCCAGGACTCCATCTTTTCAAGCATATTTTTCTAAACTGTTTAAGATTAGATGTTTATTAGCATCATACCTTAGCCCTAAAAGTGACATACCCGTAGGATCCAGGACTCCATCTTTTCAAGCATATTTTTCTAAACTG
>NW_013807794.1:0-515 GCF_000517525.1 Limulus polyphemus
CCACATAAAGCTAAAGTTTAGCAGGATGGAAAAGCTAATATATAGAGAGAAATATTGTGACAAATATTTAGAGCAATATCTGACATAGACTCACGTACTCCACATAAAGCTAAAGTTTAGCAGGATGGAAAAGCTAAATGTATACAGAGAAATCTAGTGTCAAATAGTTAGAGTAATATCTGACATAGACTCACGTACTCCACATAAAGCTAAAGTTTAGCAGGATGGAAAAGCTAAATGTATACAGAGAAATCTTGTGCCAAATAGTTAGAGTAATATCTGACATAAACTCATATACTCCACATAAAGCTAAATTCCAGCAGGATGGAAAATCTAATGTATACAGAGAAATATTGTGACAAATATTTAGAAATTTTAGTTAGAAATAAAGAGAGAAAACTGGAAAACTAAATATGCCGCTGCTGTTGACGCATTATATTAACTTTACACCAGGTATTTCATTGGGCCTGCAGTATATGAACTTTACACCAGGTATTTCATTGGGCCTGCAGTAA
>NW_013807795.1:0-512 GCF_000517525.1 Limulus polyphemus
GTTACCTCCCAGTTATCTCAAATCGATTTCATATTACCCCCGGGGGTAGCCTAAACCTGATTTCATATTACCCCTGCACTGTTCAGATTACCCCCTCGCTGATTTAGCTAAAATGATAAATTCTTATGCTTGCAACTCATGATACGTTTATTGAATAAAACACGTGAAACATACAAGATTGAAAGCTAGTGTCAATATCTGAAAAAATAAAAATGTTCATTATATTAAAACCACTCATACACTAGTTCAAAGTGCATGACATATTACATACAAACATAAGATATGCAAAGATTCAGAGAAAGAGAACTTATCGTACATCGTGCACTATAGGGGTAATGACAGTTTAATGATAAATGTTATTATTATTTGTTGTTGTTGTCAGTTTATTTGTGTTTATGAAATAAGTATCTAAATAAACATAAATAAATAAATCTTTTGAGGGGTAATCTGAAATCGTGGGGGGGGGTAGGGTTGAAATCACCTTCCTAAACTAACACCCACGGGGTAAGTTG
>NW_013807796.1:0-515 GCF_000517525.1 Limulus polyphemus
AAGTCACCTGAACAAAATTTGCTGAACCATCGTTGACACTTACGAATGTTCAAAACATTTCCATAAACTTCTTTGATGTTCTTTGTGGCTACAGAGGCATTGTTTCCCTTCTTGTATTCAAACAGCATTACATGTCGAATGTGCGTCTCTTCTTGGGGCCATCACTATAAGCGATTAGAGTATACTAAACTTTACACATTATATTGTGACGTTTTGGTGGTTCATTTAACTATTATATGTGATGTAAGTTTTTTTTTTTTGGATGGGTAATGAAAATGTTCCAAAATGTGACATTAATTTCTTGATGACCTAATACATTCCTGGTGGGTCTGGTGTTGGTTGAAGATGGCCCAGTCACGATTAGAATCATGTTTCGATGGAATGATGCCCTTCCTACTTCAGACCTGATGTACAATTCCAAAAACTGCCAGGTTTTGGTTGAAGCACTTTGCCATGTCACGACTGTATATATGTGTGTGTGTGTGTGTGTGTATATATATATATATATATATATA
>NW_013807797.1:0-1426 GCF_000517525.1 Limulus polyphemus
ATTCCAAGTCTTTGTTTATAAAATTATTATAACAGGTGACGTTGTGTTCTAAGTCGTTGTTTATCAAATTATTATAACAGGTGACGTTGTGTTCTAAGTCTTTGTTTATAAAATTATCATTCCAGGTGACATTGTGTTCCAAATGTTTGTTTATCAAATTATTATAACACTTGAGGTTGTATTCCAAGTCTTTCTTTATAAAATTATAATAACAGGTAGTGTTGTGTTCCAAGTCTTTGTTTATAAAATTATTATACCAGGTGACGTTGTGTTCCAAGTCATTCTCTATAAAATTATTATACCAGGTAACGTTGTGTTCCAAGTCTTTGTTTATAAAATTATAATAAAAGGTGACATTGTGTTCCAAGTCTTTGTTTATAAAAATTATTATAACAGATGACGTTGTGTTCCAAGTCTTTGTTTATAAAATTATTATAACAGGTGACGTTGTGTTCCAAGTCTTTGTTTTTAGATTTATTATAAAATGTGACATTGTGTTCCAAGTCTTTCTTTTTAAATTTATTATAACAAGTGACATTGTGTTCCAAGACTTTGTTTATAAAATTATTATAACAGGTGACGTTGTGTTCCAAGTCTTTATAAAGAAAGACTTGGAACACAACGTCACCTGATATAATAATTTTATAAACAAAGACTTGGAACACAACGTCACCTGTTATAATAATTTCCTAAACAAAGACTTGGAACACAACGTTACCTGGTATAATAATTTTATAAAGAAAGTTTAGGAACACAACGTCACCTGTTATAATAATTTTATAAACAAAGACTTGGAACTCAACCTTCCCTGGTATAATATTTTTATAAACACCTGGTATAATAATTTTTTGTATAAACAAAGACTTGGAACACAACGTCACCTGTTATAATAATTTTATCAACAAAGACTTGGAACACAACGTTACCTGGTATAATAATTTTATAAACAAAGACTTGGAACACAACGTCATCTGTTATAATAATTTTATAAACAAAGACTTGGAACACAATGTCACCTTTTATTATAATTTTATAAACAAAGACTTGGAACACAACGTTACCTGGTATAATAATTTTATAGATAAAGACTTGGAACACAACGTCACCTGGTATAATAATTTTATAAACAAAGACTTGGAACACAACGTTACCTGGTATAATAGTTTTATAAACAAAGACTTGAAACACAATGTTACTGGTATAATAATATTATAAAGCAAAGGCTTGGAACACAATGTTACCTTTTATAATAATTTTATAAACAAAGACTTGGAACACAACGGTTTATTATAACAGGTGACGTTGTGTTCCAAGTCTTTCTTTATAAAATTATATAACATGTGAGGGACTGTTCCAAGTCTTTGTTTATAAAATTACTATAACAGGTGACGTTGTGTTCCAAGTCTTTGTTTATAAAATTATTATA
>NW_013807798.1:0-786 GCF_000517525.1 Limulus polyphemus
AGGTCGTTCCTACAACACTGTTTCTACTATCAGTGTCATTAGCCTTCCCGTCACAACTCGTTGTTACAATGTACTGAGTAAGCTCAGCAGAAATCCAACCAGGTCGTTCTACAACACTGTTTCTACTATCAGTGTCATTAGCCTTCCCGTCACAACTCGTTGTTACAATGTACCGAGTAAGCTCAGCAGAAATCCAACCAGGTCGTTCCTACAACACTGTTTCTACTAGACAGTATGGGAATTAGTTCACTATATGTTTAAAATTTAGATTAAATATATATTATATATTTGTTTTCCAACGTAATCGGACTTGACTTCACTTTTTTACAGGTACGATATTGTAGATGTGGTCGTTATTAAAAAAAAGAAACGACGAGAAATAGCCGAGGAGATCGCGTTTCTCAAGCACAACGAAGTCCGAGTGATTTTACTCTATTCGACTAAAGAAGAAGGAGCTGAGATAATGGGAGCTGCTAACGACCTGGGTATAACAGGTAAAAACTACGTCTGGATTGTCACTCAGTCCGTCTTCGGCACTGCTGAAAACAATGCTCCAGCAGAGTTCCCTGTCGGGATGTTAGGTAAGCCAAAAATGATTCTAAATCTGATTTATTTTGTGGGAGGATGTCGTGTGGTCAGCGCTTTATCATGTTACGTGAACTACGCCTTTAGTTTAATCTCATAGGATTTAGGGACGGAAGCGATAACATAGTCTACTTATCCAATTAATCATGCATTCTTTATTTAGCCTTCATGATGAAAATCTCTAGAAGACTAGGTAAAGAA
>NW_013807799.1:0-516 GCF_000517525.1 Limulus polyphemus
TATTGCACATATATATTTCTAGGAGCATGAAACTTCTAGTTTTATTGTACACACATATTTCTAGGAGTTTCAAACTTCTAGTTTTATTGTATATATATATTTCTAGGAGCATGAAACTTCTAGTTTTATTAAAAATACATATTTCTCCTAATGCATACCTTTAGTTTTAACTTCTGTATTTTATTTTGTCAAATCTCCTATTGAAGCTTAGATGTTTGTTGCTAATCATAGAGTTACACAATAGGCTGTTTTTACTATGCCCACCACGAGTATCTAAACCCGATTTTCGGCATTATAAACCTTTAAACTTACCGTTGAACCACTTGCGAGTTCCTAATGAATGGCCTGGCATGGCCAGGTGGTTAGGCCGCTCGTCTCGCAATCTGCGGATTCGAATCCCCGTCCCACCAAACATGCTCGCCCTTTCAGCCGTGGGGGCGTTTATTATGTGACGGTCAATCGCACTATTCGTTGGTAAAAGAGTAGCCCAAGAGTTGGCGGTGGATGGTGATGACT
>NW_013807800.1:0-515 GCF_000517525.1 Limulus polyphemus
AACCCAGAGTATCTCGTTACATTCCATGAAGGAACAGAAAGCTAGAACTACATTTCAAGGAATGTTAGTATTCCAGTTAATGATACTATAAGTATATATATAGATTCAATTACGTACCAGCAATTCCATATTGATTGAAACAAACCCAACGAAAATATCACCGATAAAGTGCTCTTTCTAATTTACTTTAAAATCAAAATTTAGAGGCATTTTTTGAATCCTTTGTTGAATAAATTGAGAGCTAATCACATTCACAATTTTGTTTCTATTTGTTTTTAGTGATAAATTATGAATAAAATGGAGCAACGCTGATGTGATCCCTAACTTCAGATCGGACATTTTTATCATAGGATTCACCATGATATGAATTATAAATATAATTTGGATTGGAGTAACTTTAAAAGTGTCATGAAAGAAAGGGATCTTGATGTTATAGTTGATCAGTTTCTTAAGCCACCCAAGCAGTGTGCTGTTGCTAGTGGTAGGGTAAATAGGACTTTAGGTTGTATCTATAG
>NW_013807801.1:0-512 GCF_000517525.1 Limulus polyphemus
ACTATATATATATATATATATATATATATACATACCCCCACAAGCACGCAGGGGGGTTCAAGGGGGGTTCTTCAGAACCTATTTTTGGTATTTAACGTTTTTTTTTACATAGTCTACATTCTTCTGATGAAGTATTAGCATTTTTTGGCTTGAAATAGTCACATATCTCCAGACCCCCGTAGTACTGGCATTGTGTATGTACTAAGTACTGAAAGTATAGTGAAATGTAATAGACAACAAAACTGGAAAAATATTTGTTGATTTCTTAATTTAGTCACCGTTGGTTAAATAGGTTTTTTTTTCATTATTAAAATTGTTGGTGATATAACAGAAAATAGCTTAATTCAGAATTTAAAATTGAATCGATATTTTTACTTTATTGATAAATTGTATGCATTTGGCTCTAGTCTAGGTGATCCCACACTACGTCTTTACTTTAAGCTTATTATAACAACACTCACTACACTTATAAGGTTTTATGGTATACCTCACGGCCTCCTTGCACCCCCATC
>NW_013807802.1:0-515 GCF_000517525.1 Limulus polyphemus
GTTTTTATTTACCATATATATATATCGATGTGAATATTTAATCAGAAGTTTTTATTTACCATATATATATATCAATGTGAATGTTTAATCAGAAGTTTTTATTGACCATACATATCTCGTTGTGAAGTTTTAATCAGAAGTTTTTTTTACCATGTATATGTATATCGTTGAGAATATTTAATAAGAAGTTTTTATTATTTTGTATATGTATATCGTTGGGAATGTTTAAACAGAAGTTTTTATTTATCATATATATATATATCGATATGAATTTTTAACAGAAGTTTTTATTTACCATATCTATATAAATATGTTCTTGTTAGTGTTTAATCAAAAATTTTTATTTACCATATATATATATTTATCGTTATAAATGTTTAATCAGAAGTTTTTATTTCCATATATGTATATATCGTCGTAAGTGTTTCTTCAGAAGTTTCTTTTTACCATGTATATATATATCGTGTGAATATTTAATCAGAATTATTTATTTACCATATATATATCGATGTGAA
>NW_013807803.1:0-864 GCF_000517525.1 Limulus polyphemus
AAACATGCTCACCCGGTGTCCGAACTAGGATGTCAGTCCTACTCCTGGATACTCACCTCCAACAGAATTTGGAGGTGTGAGAAACACCATATGAAACTACTACCATGTAAATCTATATTGTGTAGAATGAATATATGAGGAAATAAAAGTGATAATTCTTTTAAGCATCAAATGATACATTTTTTGTGATAATTTTACAATTTTAGCAACCTGTTTGCATAGAGTTCACTTACAAATATACAACAATCTAAATGCTAAACTTCCTTTTACATAACAATTTTAACTTTTAAAAAATATTAAGATATATTCTGAAGCACTGTTTTTAATAATATATCATTTAAAAATATGATTTGAGGAAGTACCAGATCAGTGTTCTCATACAGTATTGTGCAATTTATTGTATTTTTATTTTCGTAGCCAGTATTCTTGAATAGAGCACTAAGTTACATGAGACATCGAATGTCAAGAACCCACAAAAATAGGTAAGTTTAATGAATCATGTGGACAAAACTAAACTAAAATAGGACAAACGTACTCTTCTGAAATTTCTAAATCCAGTAATACAAGAATAAAATGAAGTTTCATGAAATGCAGGCTAGGATTCAAACTTGTAACAAAAATGAGATAAGTATTCACTGTAACAGCATTTATCTATTCAGGAAATATCTAAGTTAGACTTTGTTTGCAATTCTTGAAAAATCCAATACAAATAATACAACTAAACAATGTCCGATTTCATTTTATGTAATTTGTTATAAAAAGGTAATAAACTAGCAATAATTAAAAATACAAATTCTTTACTTATATATACAAACACACACCATAATTTAAAGTAAAATATTATAATAGTTTATTTCCCATTCA
>NW_013807804.1:0-510 GCF_000517525.1 Limulus polyphemus
GTATCACTGTATTACCCTACACACATATATAGAGAGTGGTAAATGTATCACTGTATTACCTCACACACACACACATACATATATATATATAGAGAGAGAGGTAGATGTATCACTGTATTATCCCACACATATATAGAGAGGTAGATGTATCACTGTATTACCCACACACACATATAGAGAGAGGGGTAGATGTGTCACTATATTACCCCCCACACACACATATGTATAGAGAGAGGTAGATGTATCACTGTATTACCCCCCCACACACATATATATATAGAGGGGTAGATGTATTACCCCACACATATATATATAGAGAAGGGTAGATGTATCACTGTATTACCCCACACACATATGTATAGAGAAGGGTAGATGTATTACCCCACACACACATATGTATAGAGAGAGGTAGATGTATCACTGTATTACCCCACACACACATATGTATAGAGAGAGGTAGATGTATCACTGTATTACCCCACACACATATGTATAGAGAGGGGTAGATGT
>NW_013807805.1:0-749 GCF_000517525.1 Limulus polyphemus
AACATCCCCATAGAAGCCCAATGCTTGTGGAAGCAGTGGAAGACCCATCCAGGCCAGCAGATTTGAAGATTGGAAGGTCACTTGCGGCAGGTCATCAAGTAGTACATATAACAGTGGCCAATTTCTCTAAATGTGAGCAGACACTTACGTAAGGGGCATTGTTGGGTGTGTGCCAGGAGGTAGAGCCAGTTAATGTTAAAGCAAGAAATACAACTGTAAAAGAAAGGACATACACTTCCAGAACATTTGACTGACCTCTATAAGAAGAACATAGTCCATTTGGCATGATCACAGGCTCTTCAGGTAAAAGACATCTTTTCAAAAGGAGATCATGACCTCGGCTGCACAAACCTTGTAGAGCACAGAATAAACACAAGCAATCACCGTCCAATAAAGATCCCTCCAAGAAGAATAGCTCCAGCAAAGCGACAAGAGATGGAGAAGGTCATGGATGGTCTAATTAAGAAAGGGATAGTCGAGATGTCAGATAATCCCTGGTCAGCTCTCGTCGTATTAGTCCAGAAGAAGGATGGGACCCAACGTTGCTGTGTGGACTTCAGGGCTCTTAACAGCATAACCGAAAAAGACTCATACCCACTGCCAAATATTGATGATACTCTTCATGCCCTAAGTGGAGCCAGGTGGTTTTCAATTCTGGACTTAAAGTCAGGTTTCCATCAAGTAAAAATGGCAGAAGTAAATAGACCCAAGACAGCATTTAGTTATGGCCAAGGTCTCTGGCAATACCG
>NW_013807806.1:0-516 GCF_000517525.1 Limulus polyphemus
TAACATCATTGGAGCACGTCCCTTATGCTTTAGCACAACATGTACTGCATGTTCTGCACCATTCTTCCACATCTTGTCTCATACGTAGCCAGTAAAATCTGTGTCGTAGGTGACTCAATGTTTTATTAACTCCGCAATGTCCTTCTGTTACAGTGTCATGGGATTGACGCAGCACAACTTCCCGTAACTTTCTCGGTATAACCGTTTGGCAGGTCGTCACTTTCCCATCTGCAGTTTCCCATCTCTGGAGAAGAATACCATCTTCAAGCCTCAACTGGTCCCATTGTGCCCAGTAGTTCTTTGTCACAGGGCTCAGACTAGACACCTTCTCCCAAGCAGGGCACAAAACACTTGCTTTTAGAAAATCAATCACTGGCTTCAAATCTTAGTCTTTTTCCTGTTCTGCTTTGATATCTATATTTGGTTCCACTTCACCATCATCAACTCTCTCAGATGGCTTGACTAAAGGTTGATGGCACCTGGTTAGTTCAACCTCTCTTTTGCAGCAATGTCTGC
>NW_013807807.1:0-515 GCF_000517525.1 Limulus polyphemus
TTCGACACATTGTTCCTTTCCCTGGTGTAGTAAATACTCTACAAAGTGTACCCTATACCTGGTTTAGTAAATACTCTACATACTGTACCCTATCCCTGATCTAGTAAATACTCTAAATACTGTACCCTATCCATGGTGCAGTAAATACTCTACGTAGTGTACCCTTTCCCTGATGCAGTAAATACTCTACATAGTGTACCCTATCCCTGGTGTAGTAAATATTCTACACATTATTCTCTATCCCTGGTGCAGTAAATACACTACACAGTGTACCCTATCCCTGGTGTAGTAAATACTCGACATATTGTACCTATCCCTGGTGTAATAAATACTCTATATAGTGTACCCTATCCCTGGTTTAGTAAATACTCTACATACTATACCCTATCCCCTGTGCATTAAATACTGTACATAGTATACCCTATCCCTGGTGCAGTAAATACTCTACATACTGTACCCTTTCCCTGATGTAGTAAATACTCTACATAGTGTACCCTATCCCTGGTGTAGTAAAT
>NW_013807808.1:0-514 GCF_000517525.1 Limulus polyphemus
CCCCTACACTTCATACTGTTAACTTATTTTCTCCTCTACACTTCATATTGTGAACTTGTTTTGTTCTGTATGTTTCATATTGTGAACACATTTTCTCCCCTGCACTTCATATTGTGAACTTGTTTTCTCCCCGACTCTTTATATTGTGAACTTTTTATTCTCTACACTTCATATTGTGAACTTGTTTTCTCCCCTACACTTCATATTGGGAACATATTTTCTCCCCTACACTTCATATTGTGAACTTATTTTGTTCTCTACACTTCATATTGTGAACTTATTTTGTTCTCTACACTTCATATTGTGAACTTGTTTTGTTCATTTATTTTCTCCCCTACACTTCATATTGTGAACTTGTTTTCTTTTCCACACTTCATATTGTTAACTTATTTTCTCCTCTACACTTCATATTGTGAACTTATTTTACTCTCTACATTTCATATTATGAACTTATTTTCTCCCCTACACTTCATATTGTGAATTTATTTTGTTCTCTACACTTCATATTGTGAAC
>NW_013807809.1:0-515 GCF_000517525.1 Limulus polyphemus
GCATAAGTTTTTCCATAAGGAGGGTGTTGCAGCGAACGAAAAAGATGGCAATCTGATGGTGCAATATCTGGAGAATATGGTGGTTGGGGTAAAACTTCCCAACTCAACTCCATAATATTGTGTTGCGTCAAACGTACCACATGTTGACGTGCATTGTCGTGGAGAAGAACACCTTTCCGATTGACGAGTGAAGTGATTTCTGATGAAGGGCTTGATTTAAACGTTCCAGTTGCTGACAGTAGATCTCTATCTTGATAGTTAGCTGTGGATTGAGGAGTTCGAAACGAATTACTCTTTTGATGTTCCACCAAATGCTAAGCATCACTTTCTGCGGATGAAGTCTAGGTTTTGGGGTCGGAAGCGGTTTTTGTTTAGGACTGAGCCATTGTATTTAGCGTTTAATATTCGCATAGAGAATCCATTTTTCATCACCGGTGACATTCTGTCCAAAATTGGTTCACGCGCATTACGCGACCAGAAGAAGACAAAGCAATGTTCACACTTTAGAAAACGAT
>NW_013807810.1:0-515 GCF_000517525.1 Limulus polyphemus
CAGGAAATGCTGCTACCCAGAAAGGTTGTTAGAACTGTGGAGAGCAAGGACATATGAGGAGCCAGTACAAGAAGAATATCACCAACAAGTCAGCCTCAAGGAGACCAGTAGTGGTTGGTGTTGAGGGACACTCACCAATCCCCATCACAAAAGTCCCTACATCTAGGTGTAAAATGCCAAGCACACATAGTGTTTATGTGACAGGGAAGCTGGATGGCCAAAGGTGCAACTTTGTCATAGATTCTGCGTCTCAGCAAACCCTTGTGAGCATCAAGGTGTTAGATCACAAAGAAGTACCAGAAGCCATACAGAAGCTTTATGGTTTGACAGGACATTATTCAAGATTGTGGGGACCAGTGTGGGTAACTATTGAGCTCATGGGCATAAAGGATAGACACAAAGTATACTTGGCTGACATTGAAGACGAATGCATATTATGGTTGGACTACTTACTACTGAGGAAGTTTGTAATTAATTTTGATAAAATGACGTTTGTGAATAACAAAGGCCAAGTT
>NW_013807811.1:0-1136 GCF_000517525.1 Limulus polyphemus
TATGAAATAACTCTAAGTAACAACATAGAGCCAAACTAGGGGTTTGTAGTTTGAATAAATAATGTCTACAGTATCTCCGGTCTTGTTTCCTTGCTTCTTTTACGATCCCTATTTGCAGATTTTTAAATTCCCAATTATTTATTTATCTTGTCTCATATCACACATTTTAATAGCTAGATTAGATATTAGGTCGTCAAGAAATTAATGTCGCTTTTTTATTAGATGAAAAAAATCCGAACAACTTATATATAAAAACAAAACATTTAGTAAATGAAATAGTCTCCATTTTTATCGATGATGCTTTTCCATCTTACAATCAGGTTTTTAATGCCCGGAATAAAGAAATCACTTGGCTTTGAAGCAAAAAACATGTCCATATACTTCCACATTTGCATACGTTTATCTATTAAGATGGTGTTGCAGCGAACGAAAAAGATGGTAATCTGATGATGTCATATCTGGAGAATATGATGGGTGGGGAAGAATTTCCCACCCCAACTCCATAATCTTGTGTTGCGTCAAACGTGCCACATGTGGACGTGCATTATCGTGGAGAAGAAGAACACCTTTCTATTGACGAGCGTTTCTGATGAAGGGCTTGATTTAAACTTTCCAGTTTCTGACTATAGATCTCTGTATTGACAGTTCGCTGTGAATTGAGGAGTTCGAAATGAATTACTCCTTTGATGTCCCACCAAATGCAACGCATCACTTTCTGTGGATGGAATCCAGGTTTTCGGGTCGGAAGTGGTTTTTATCTAGAAATGAGCCGTTGGTTTCGGCGTTTAATATTCGCATATAGAATGCATTTTTCATCACCGGTGATAAATTCTGTTCAAAAATGGTTCACGCGCCAGAAGAGACGAAGCAACGTTCACACGTTGGAAACGATGATCATCGGAGAGTTCGTGAGGCACCCAAACATCTTTTTTATTTTATAGAGTTTTCCCATATTCCTTAGATGTTTACGTAATGTTTTACGAGAGACATGCAATTTTAGGGTCAGTTCATGAGCGTGTTGCCTTGGGTTAGACTCAACAAGCGTCTTCAGAGCATCAATATCAATTCCAACATGTCGGCCACTGCCATCACAGTTTTTAAGGCTAAAGTCACCTGAACGAAATTTGCTGAACCAT
>NW_013807812.1:0-514 GCF_000517525.1 Limulus polyphemus
ATTATAGAAATCACTTGGCTTTGAAGCAAAACCATGTCGATGTCCTCTTTAGCATTTTCCACATTTGCATACGTTTTTTCATTAAGATGGTGTTGCAGCGAATGAAAAAGATGGTAACCTGATGGTGCCATATCTGGAGAATATGGTGGGTGGGGGAGAACTTCCAAACCCAACTCCATAATCTTGTATTGCGTCAAACGTGCCACATGTGGACGTGCATTGTCGTGGAGAAGAATACCTTTCCGACTGAGGAGTGAAGGGTGTTTCTGATCAAGGGCTTGATTTAAACGTTCCAGTTGCTGACTATAGATTTCGCTGTGAATTGAGGAGTTCAAAATGAATTACTTCTTTGATGTCCCACCAAATGCAAAACATCACTTTCTCAACAAGCGTCTTCAGAGCATCAATATCAATTCCAATATGTCGACCACTGCCATAATAGTTTTTAAAGCTAAAGTCACCTAAGCGAAATTTGCTGAACCATCATTGACACTTACGAACGTTCAAAACATTT
>NW_013807813.1:0-515 GCF_000517525.1 Limulus polyphemus
AAAGTGTTATCGGAAAGGATGGATGATATTTACCATCAAGTGACATTCAAACTTGAAAACGTCTGCTGATCCCATGCAGCTATGTTATGATAAGAGATCTACTGAAGTCAGCTTTATACCAGGAGACAAGGTGTGGTTGTATAATCCCAGAAAGACCAAAGAGAAGTCTCCTTATGTGTCTTCTCCATGTGAAGGCCCATATGGCATAGTGAAGTTTCTCGGAAAGAATTTCTACAAAAAATTGACAAACGAACACAGACGTAACAATACATTGAAATGCAAGTAGAAATACCGTAAATCAAAATTACAATGTTGCTGTAAGGGTTTCTGTTAAAGGGTGAGTTCTTTTATATTATTTGGTAAAAAGAATAATGCAAAATCCAGTTCGCTTGATTAACGATAATGAAAACATTTTATTTTGTGATGATACAGCTATAGGCCCAATTTCACAGTATATACCTGTTACGTATCTGCTTGTTTAATAATTTCCGAGAAAGATTTATTTCTTTAGCGAT
>NW_013807814.1:0-515 GCF_000517525.1 Limulus polyphemus
CAACTTACTTTACTAATATATATATATATATATATATATATAGGCTATAAAAATACATTGACAGTGAAACCTGAAGAGACGGATGATATAAGAACATCAACTGTCATTTATCGTAAATTTGAATATCAAAAGAAAGTAGAAAGTTGACGCTCTCTATATCTCTTCATTTCATGCTCTGTTTATATATTTTGATTTTCACGTCGGTGATAGTTAAGGGCGTATCTGTTTTACAAAATACTCTCCACCCACTCAGAATTATCTTCACTTAGTTTTTGTAACCGACTAAAATGTCCTTAGACAATAAAACAAACTTTGACTGAAACGTCCTCACTGTTTTAAATAATTTTTGCTCTCAAGTTATTGATTTTAAATTAACTTATATGGCCCGGCATGGCCAGGTGGATAAGGCGCTCGACTCGCAATCTGAGGGTCGCGGGTTTGAATCCCCGTCCCACCAAACATGCTCGCCCTTTCAGCCGTGGGGGCGTTATAATGTGACGGTCAATCCCACTATT
>NW_013807815.1:0-514 GCF_000517525.1 Limulus polyphemus
GTGCTGCGTCAATCCCATGATAGTTTAACAGGAGGACATCTCGGAATTTAAAAGACATTGAATGAGCTACGACAGAGATTTTACTGGATAGGTATGAGGCAAGATGTGGAAGAATGGTGCAGGACCTGCAGTTAATGTTTTGCTAAAAAGGGACCCATGCATAAATGACGTGCTCCAATGAAGTAAAATCAAGTTGGCACACCAATGGAAAGAGTAGCTGTTGACATTGCTAGTCCTTTGCCCCAAACTCGTGCTGGAAACAAGTACATTTGTGTGGTGATGGATTATTTCACCAAGTGGCCTGAGGCATATGCAATACCAAATCAGGAAGCTATTAGTGACTTCTTCTTCGGATTTGGTATGCCATACGAAATGCATTCGGATCAAGGCCGTAACTTTGAATCAGCTGTGTTCCATGAATGTTGCAAGTTGTTTGGCATCCGAAAGACCAGGACAACGCCACTCCACCCGCAGTCTCATGGGATGGTAGAAAAGTACAATTGGACTCTTGAAC
>NW_013807816.1:0-514 GCF_000517525.1 Limulus polyphemus
CAAAACGTCTTATAGTAATTTTACAATAAATGAATTAATTTTCATTGAAATCGGGTCACATTTGTTATGCATAAAATGTTGACAACCACTGGCTATAGATTTCTCTAGACTAATCGCGGCGTGAGAGTCTAATCGATCGTTCTAGTACCCAGGAGAAAAACACCGCTAGTATATAAACGGTTAACAGGCCTATGATTTATTTGTTTTGAATTTTGCGCAAAGCTACACGAAGGCTATCTGCGCTAGCCGTTCCTAATTTATCAGTGTAAGACTAGAGTGAAGGCAGCTAGTCATCACCATCCACCGCCAACTATTAGGCTACTCTTTTACTAACGAATAGAGGGATTGACCGTCACGTTATAACACCCCCACGGCTGAAAGGGCGAGCATGTTTGGTGGGACGGAGATTTGAACCCGCGACCCTCAGATTGCGAGTCGAGCGCCCTAACCACCCGGCCAGGCCTCATGACGTGTCATTTCTGGATAATATTTGTTTGTG
Source organism: Limulus polyphemus (assembly GCF_000517525.1). Taxonomy (NCBI): domain Eukaryota; kingdom Metazoa; phylum Arthropoda; class Merostomata; order Xiphosura; family Limulidae; genus Limulus; species Limulus polyphemus. The sequence continues at coordinate 500 of NW_013807816.1, forward strand.
CGTGCACTTTGACAT
>NW_013807817.1:0-514 GCF_000517525.1 Limulus polyphemus
AGAAAAAAAAAAGAGAAGAAAATGAAAACGAGAGGCAGAAAATCAAACTACAGCTTAGCAGACTTGATGGCAGCAATACAAAATCAAGAAAAGAAACAAGAAGAACGAGAAGAGAAATTACAACAGTTGTTAGAGGAAAAAGAAAAGAAACGAGAAGAGAAATTACAACAGTTGTTAGAGGAAAAAGAAAATAAACAAGAAGAGAGACAACAGCAGTTGCAAGAAAACCTACAGCAATGGCAGCTTGAACAGCAAAGTAAACAAGAGAGACTACAGCAGTGGTTGGAGGAGAAAGAAAATAAACAAGAAGAGAGATTACAGCAGTTGTTGGAGGAAAAAGAAAATAAACAAGAAGACAAATTACAGCAGTGGCAATAGGAACAAGAAAGGAAACAAGAAGTACAAATGGAAAACATTAGTAAATTTAAAAGCGAATTAGATACGTTAAAGAATGATTTATTGTCTGTTACACAAGGAGGATACATTGGCCATCGACTTAATCAGCCCCAGACAA
>NW_013807818.1:0-512 GCF_000517525.1 Limulus polyphemus
AAAAGTGGTGCATGCCAACAGGTATTGGCGTTATCACAGTCCAGGGCATTTTAGTTGGGACGAAGTGAACAACAGAACAAATGACGCTGCTGAAGACGTGTCACCTGAAAAAGTCACTGTTGAAGAAGAAACTATTCAATTTTGAGAAGAGAAACGGTGAAGCTTTTGATGAAGTTACTGCCACTGATGTGATTATTACCGACGATAGGACATTTCCTGATGAAGCAGATGAACCCCACGTGAAGCAGGAGCCAACGGGACAGAGACCAGTACGGACGAAGATACGTCCCGTAAAATTAAGAGACTTTGTTGAATTGTAATTTTGTGTTTGTAATTCTGTACATGTAATTAAGTTATTGTTAATTGTTATTGGTTTAATGTAAATGGCTATTGTTCGGGATGAACAATACTAAGGAAGGGGCAGTGTTACGACAACGCAGGTCACATGATGCTAGTAACACGTCATTGACTCTTGAAATATCCTGTTCCTTATAGCATTTACTAGATACGTG
>NW_013807819.1:0-515 GCF_000517525.1 Limulus polyphemus
AGGAGGGTTGGGCACAGGGCTAGCAACTCCACCCTGTAAAAACCAACCTGCTACAAGTAACTGCAACAACAACTTTCCGTTGGTGAGGTGTTGTTATGGCCCTATGCTCTACTGGGAGTTTACTGGAATAAAAAAAAAGTATTAAAATTTAATGTTGCAAAATGTTTGCACTAGTACAAAATGGTTTCGACAGACCTCATAGAGAGTCTCTAATAATCAAGACATGATCTGACTCAACCTGGTTTTTCTTCTACCTAAGTCCTAGGTTCTTAGTTACACTGCATTGATATGTATCCTGACATGATCAGCATATTGTTACATATCTGCTTGTTTGTTTGTTTCTGGTAGAAATTCTTTCCAAGGATCTTTAGGGATATAAGTCCTTTCTTGATTAAAACAGTTTATTCTTCCATGATACAAACTTTTAGTACACAGAAGTTCCACAATTAGTATGTTTTTCGTCACTTTAAACTTAACAACTTTTATAATACATGTTATAAATCATGGCGATTCAC
>NW_013807820.1:0-808 GCF_000517525.1 Limulus polyphemus
ACCTCGCTGACGCAACAGTATATATATATATATATATAACATGTTACTATTTATAATTATGAATCTGTTAGCAAAATATTTTTTCGTAAAAATAATGAATTATGGGCTGTGAGACAGCCATGGATGTATATTATTTGAATTGTGGTTTTTAGTGCAAGTGCTTTCCAAAAATATTAACTATACAATTGAAAACAAAAATGGTTGAGATGATGAAAAAAAAATATTTACTTGCTTGTTTGTTTGTTTTCAATTATGCACAAAGCTACACAAGGGCTATCTGTGCTCTGCCCGCTCGGGTATCGAAACCCGGTTTCTAGCGTTGTAAGTACGCAGACATACCGCTGTGCCACTGTGGGGCAGTTAACATGGAGTCCAGGACAATTGCCGGTATACGACAACTACCAGTCAAAGGGTGTGAGTTATCCAAATTCCCAAAAGAAAACTTGTACTTTACAGGAGGATTGTCTAGATTTTAAGCCAAAAGGTCGTTTACAATATTAATTTCCATTTAATAACTATTTAGTAATTAAGTTGCTAATAGCCAATATTATATACATAAATTTTAGAACTCATTTCAAATAATGTTTTTTTATTTTCTTTGGTCAAAGCTAGTTTTGTGCCCATCACCTATCTAGCCAAAAGTTAGCCATAAAAACAGAAAAGAAAAAAGGCGGCAATTGTCTATCGTCAGTTGTCCTATATCGTCAATTGTCTACCGGCAGTTGTCCTATATCGTCAATTGTCCACTGGCAGTTGTTCTATACCGTCAATTGTATACCGGCAGTTGTCCTATACCGTCAATTGTCTA
>NW_013807821.1:0-513 GCF_000517525.1 Limulus polyphemus
ACCTTATATGTAATTGTACAAAACGCAAAAAAAAAAACGCCAGTAAAAACTGTAAAACACAAAATTTGCATGTTGCTCCGCATGGATCCCACAAACCTTCGTGCCAAATTTGGTAAAGTTCCATCAACAGGGGGTGAAGTAGTGGTAGAAAAACGCCTATATAAAAAAAAACGCAAAATGCAAAACTGAAAATTTGTATGTACCCCGCATGAACCTCCATACCAATTTGGGTGAAGATCCATCCACATCCTGCGAAGTAGTTACATGGACAGACAACAGACAGTACTATCATATCTATATAGATGGTTTCATAAACGTTTTTCGGCCCGGCATGGCCAGGTGGTTAAGGCACTCGACTCGCAATCTGAGGGTCGCGGATTCGAATCCCCATCACACCAAACATGCTCGTCCTTTCAGCTGTGGAGGCGTTATAATGTGACGGTCAATCCCACTATTCATTGGTTAAAGAGTAGCCCAAGAGTTGGCGGTGGGTGGTGATGACTAGCTGCCTTC
>NW_013807822.1:0-520 GCF_000517525.1 Limulus polyphemus
CAAGATGTGAAGAGAAAAAATAAGGCATGAGAGAGACATTGCTTTACAAACCTTGAGACTTAATGAAAATAAATTATATTTTGCGTATGAAAGCATTGTAATGTTTACTGATAAACTAACAAATTTCATTAACATTCGCTTACTAATTTAAAGGTTATAGCATGAAAACTATAACAAGCACAAAATGGCTACGAGCAGGGATGAGCCTGGGTTGAAAGAGTTAATGTTACCCCTTTCCTTAACCATTATTCCTATGTCATCCTCTATTTCGACCAGTCCTTTCTCTTTAAGACCTACTCTGCCCATGAAGGTGTTTTGGCTTTCACACCCATTTCCATAAATTCCATCTCCCTCCACTACTCCCATTCAGATCCTAATTGGCATCCTTGTCTGATTCGCTCCTTCGGGTGTCATGTGGCACACACTGCTTCCTATTGGGCTTCACCTCCCTGATTTTTAATTCCCTGAAACCCTTCCTTTTCCCTTGATCTATCCCATGTCATGCTAACTGGTTGGGTTC
>NW_013807823.1:0-514 GCF_000517525.1 Limulus polyphemus
GGTTAGATAAGATTAGATTAAGTAAAATGAATAATAATAATATAAAAAAAATGTTTCACGAGACATGCCCGCGAGCAGCTCATAGTAGTTCCTGGGTAATGGAATTCAATAGCGTAACGTGAGCTGCACGTTCCCCGAGTGATTTACATCTTATAATGGCTGGATAGTAGTTAGATAGGTTCAAAAAGCGATCAGAAGGGCAATAAAACAATAAACTTCATTATAAATAGTTGTATTCTGTTACGATCTTAAAGCTACTTAGGATAAACGAATGTAGTTTCATGTTACAATTTGAAGTCACTTTAGAAATAAAAAAAGAGGAATTTAGATTATTTAGATTTTTTTTGGTTACAAGGTCGGTCAAATTGACCGTTCCCGTATTGAGATAGAGTAGAGAAAATAACAGATAAAATATAAAGTGTTACTGAAAACAAACATTTTAAATGTTTTAGGGATTACACAAATGAAATTTTATATTTTTGAGATGAAGAAAAACCCCCAGTGGCACAGCGGT
>NW_013807824.1:0-515 GCF_000517525.1 Limulus polyphemus
TCAGTAGTAGGTACGTTACTAACACAGATACAACAACTGGAACAATAGTGAAGTACGTTACTAACACAGATAGAGCAACTGGAACAGTAGTGAAGTACGTTATTAACACAGATACAGCAACTAGATCAGTAGTAGGTACGTTACTAACACAGATACAACAACTTGAACAATAGTGAAGTACATTACTAACATAGATATAGCAACTAGAACAGTAGTGAAGTACGTTATTAACACAGATACAGCAACTGAAACAGTAAAGTACGTTATTAACACAGATGCAGCAACTGGAACAGTAGTGAAGTACGTTACTAACACAGATACAGCAACTGAAACAGTAGTGAAGTACGTTATTACCACAGATACAGCAACTGAAACAGTAGTGAAGTACGTTACTAACATAGATATAGCAACTAGAACAGTAGTGAAGTACGTTATTAACACAGATACAGCAACTGAAACAGTAGTGAAGTACGTTATTACCACAGATACAGCAACTGAAACAGTAGTGAAGTACG
>NW_013807825.1:0-513 GCF_000517525.1 Limulus polyphemus
CCTACATAGAGAGTGCTAGAACACTCTCCGATAACAAACTAATCAGAACCACATACCATCACAAATTTAAGTTTTTCTATAACTAGTTTGGAATATATTTTTTTTTCGGATATATTCAGAATACTTTTATAAATATGCACGTAATTATGATATTCTCATGTACCGAATTTCGAAAAGTCGTAAATGTTAATCTTTTAACACAGATAAAGGTTACAAACTTAAACTAAGGATCAAGATATTGATACGTATTAGAATTTCAAATGGTCTGAAACCGAGCTGAATGATACTTTAAGTTTAGTAGTAAAATTGTACTTTGGATTTAGCAGTTAAGTAAAAGCCGATATACAGTCAGTTTATGATATTTGCCAACAAGATTGATACACACAGTTTTTTTTTAACAAATATGTTTTAATATAAAAACAACAATACAATTTACAATAACAGTTATTACAAATAGTTATTACACACAATGATTTATATAAAAATTTTTACAAACTTGCAAGCAATATAAAG
>NW_013807826.1:0-515 GCF_000517525.1 Limulus polyphemus
CAGTGTTATGAAGGAAAGGGATCTTGGTGTAATAGTCAATCAGTCTCTAAAGCCATCCAAGCAGTATGCTGTTGCTAGTGGAAGGGCAAATAGGATTTTGGGTTTTATCTACAGAAATACTGAATACGAGTCTAAAGAGGTTATACTTTCATTGTACAGGTCACTGGTTAGGCCACATTTGGAATATTTTGTTCAGTCTTCCACTCCTTACCTTGGAAAAAAGATATTGAATTGTTGGAAAAGGTTCAGAGAATGGTGCCTGGGATGGAGAGGCTGAAATCTCTAAAATTGTTTTCTCGTGAAAAAAGAAGAGTTATGGGGGGGATCTGATTGAGGTGTTTAAGATTGTAAAGGTAATTGATAATGTTGATGCACTGTTTTTTTTTATATTTAACAGTTAGAATATTAGGACTAGGGGACACAAATATAAATTTTGGCAAGGTAAGAGTCATCTTCAGCTAAGACAGTTTTATTTCTCTAACAGGGTGGTTGGTCTTTGGATGGGTTGCCTTCCA
>NW_013807827.1:0-515 GCF_000517525.1 Limulus polyphemus
TGGACCAGCAATGTCAATGGCTACTCTTTCCATTGATATAACATCATTGGAGCATGCCCCTTGTGCTTGGGTCCCCTTTTAGCACAACATGTACTGTAGGCCCTGCACCATTCTTCCACAATTTGCCTAATACCTATCCAGTAAAATCTTTGTCGTAGGTGACTCAATGTCTTCTTAACTCCGAGATGTCCTCCTGTTAAACTGTCATGGGCTTGACGCAGCACAATTTCCCGTAACTTTCTCGGTATAACTGTTTGCCAAGTCGTCACTTTCCCATCTCTGGAGAAGAATACCATCTTCAAGCTTCAACTGGTCCCATTGTGCCAATAGTTCATTGTCACAGGGCTTAAGCTAGACACCTTCTCCCAAGCAGGGTACAAAACACTTGCTTGTAGAAAATCAATTATTGGCTTCAAATCTTGGTCTTTCTCCTGCTCTGCTTTAATATCTATATTTGGTTCCATTTCACCATCATTAACTCCTTCAGTCACTTTGACTTCAGCTTGATGGCACCT
>NW_013807828.1:0-513 GCF_000517525.1 Limulus polyphemus
TATTACGCTGGTTAAGATCATTAAAAACCCAGAGGGACAACTGGCACGTTGGATCGGAAAAATATACCAGTATATGCCGATGGACTGAGCCGAAGAACCTGCAAAAATTACTTGCAGACATTGCTGCAAAAGAGAGGTTGAACTAACCAGGTGTCATCAAGCTGAAGTCAAAGTGACTGAAGGAGTTGGTGATGGTGAAGTGGAACCAGGTATAGATGTTAAAGCAGAACAGGAGAAGGACCAAGGTTTGAAGCCAATAATTGGAAGAAGGTGTCTTGCTTAAGCCCTGTGACAAAGAACTATTGGGCACAATGGGACCAGTTGAAGCTTGAAGATGGTATTTTTCTCCGGAGATGGGAAAGTGACGACCTGGCAAACAGTTATACCAAGAAAGTTATGTGAAGTTGTGCTGCAGCACTCCCATGATACTTTAACAGGAGGACATCTCGGAGTTAAAAAGACACTGAGTCACCTACGACAGAGATCTTACTGGATAGGTATGAGGCAAGATGT
>NW_013807829.1:0-514 GCF_000517525.1 Limulus polyphemus
GTCCAAGGCATCTACGAACTGATCCCTCAGCAACAACTTGAGGAGATCGGGTGGTGCAGTTGGGTAGGCCTTGTGTGCCATGCTCTCCAAGTCCTGTGCCAGCTCTTGCAGGCTCTCTCCTTTAGCACAGACTATCTTACTGATCCTGGCCCTGTAGACTTCTGACTGATTTTGGGTTCCGTACCTGAGTTCTAGAGCCGACACCAGTGTTCTATAGTTGTGACTGTCGGCTGCTGTCAACTGTCCAAGTATTTCCAGTGGTTGTCCCTTCAAGCTCGTTACCAGATATACAGCTTTCTGCTCCTCTGTCCATCCGTTCATCTCTGCCAGTAACTCAAATTGTGCTCTATATGCTTCCCACGGTGCTTTCCCATCGTATTCCTGTGGCTTCCTTCGTATTGGATAACTCCAAGTACTGACATTCATATCTGGGATGTGACTTCTAACGGGACTGAATATGTCTGCATTAGGGTTTAGCTGCAGGGTCTGGATAGGACTTGTCATTGTCTGGGGC
>NW_013807830.1:0-515 GCF_000517525.1 Limulus polyphemus
ATAAATCTCCCATCATACCGGTCAGTTTATTATTTCTTAACTTTATGATGCTTTTCTTTAATTTTATCTCTTATACTCTTTGTGAGCCAACCTGATTTTTTTACTTGCAGCTACCCTTTTCTTTCTATAAGGAATATGTTTACCTTAAAAACATTTAAAAATTTATCTTTAAAAATTTTCCATATCTGATCAGTGTCTCCAAATAACTCAGCTGTCTAATTCACAACAGATAATTCTTGTTGCATCTCTTCAAAATTAGATTTTTTGAAATTTGTAACTAAAATATCATTATTCCTTATCTTCATATGTAACAAAACATTGAACCTAATACAGCAATGATCACTTGCACCCAGATGTTCCCCAATTTCCATCCTCTCAATCATTTCTATATTTGAAGTTAACAATAAATCTGAAATAGCATTGTTTCTAGTAGGTTCCTTGGCTAATTGGTGAAGAAAGCCATCTTGAACAGTTTCCAAAAACCTTTCTTCTTCAGTGGTTTGACTCTAGCATTT
>NW_013807831.1:0-512 GCF_000517525.1 Limulus polyphemus
AGCTCACTTAAGAATTTTTTTATTATAATACTTTAAACTTAATAAAAATGACGTCTTTGAGGTATTTTGAAAGTGACGTATGAGTATTCGATTAGACTTAAATTCTGTAACATGTGTTTTTTTTATATACTGTGAGATTTTCCAGATCTGTTTACTTTTACTACAAGTTTGAACAAAAAGTGATAAAACTTTGTCAGCCTTGTTATTTGTTCGATATTTTTTTAAATACGATTTATAAATCAATAAAAATCTTAATCAAGTATCTTTTATTTCAAATATTTTTTACCCCGGGCTGCACCCCGGGTTAAATTTTTTTTCACGGGGAACCCGTTCCCCGGGGTAAAAATTATTGCCTCGGGGTGGACACTCTAATTATTACATCATCTAAATAATTAGTTGTCTGCTATTAGCCTAACTACTCAAGCCATTTGTGCATCTTTGAAATAATCTTTTGACAATTTTTTTTTTTTTACTTAGACATATTAACGTACTACCTTTTCCTAAAACATGAG
>NW_013807832.1:0-514 GCF_000517525.1 Limulus polyphemus
AAGCTCCTCAAGTTGTTGCTGAGGGATCAGTTCGTAGACACCTTGGACAGTCCACAACTTAAGATACAAGTGAAGCAAGCACACCCCTCTACCATGCAGGATGCATTTGCCAGAGCTCTCGAATTTGAATCCTACGTTAAATCCAGCACAGAGGTACCAAGGTTGGTACAATCATCTGGATTCAAGGCCAGAAAATGTCAGCTTTCAGAGAGGTTTGAGGGACTTTGCTGGCACTGTAACAAACCTGGGCACAAGAGAGCTCAATGTTGGCAACTTCAATACAGGGGAGATTCCACAGCAGGAAAGGCTGGTATCCAGAAAGGTTGTTGGAACTGTGGAAAGCACAGACATTTGAGGAGCCAGTGTAGGAAGAATATTACCAACAAGTCGGCCTCAAGGAGACCAGTAGTGGATGGTGTTGAGCGACGCCCACCAACCCCCATCATGAAAGTCCCAACAGCTAGGTGTGAAATACCAAGCATACACAGTGTCTATGTGACAGGAAAGCTAGATG
>NW_013807833.1:0-515 GCF_000517525.1 Limulus polyphemus
GATCTTCTCAAGTTATTGCTGAGGGATCAATTCGTAGATGCCTTGGACAGTCCACAACTTAAGATACAAGTGAAGCAAGCACACCCCTCTACCATGCAGGATGCAATGGCCAGAGCTCTCGAATTTGAATCCTACATGAAGTCCAGCACAGAGGTACCGAGGTTGGTACAGTCATCTGGATTCAAGGCCAGAAAAGGTCAGCTTTCAGAGAAGTTTGAGGGACTTTCCTGGCACTGTAATAAACCTGGGCACAAGAGAGCTCATTGCTGGCAACTTCAACACAGGGAAGATGATACAGCAGGAAAGGCTGCTACCCAGAAAGGCTGTTGGAACTGTGGGGAGCAAGGACATCTGAAAAGCCAGTGTAAGAAAAATACCACCAATAAGTCAGTTTCGGGAAACCAGTGGTGGTTGGTGCTAAGGGACGCCCACCAACCTCCATCGTACAAATCCCAACAGCTAAGTGTAAAATGGCAACCACACATAGTATCTACGTGACAGAGAAGCTGGATGGT
>NW_013807834.1:0-515 GCF_000517525.1 Limulus polyphemus
GTTAATATTAAATGGATTTAGTAAAGAAACATTAAATATAATTATTAAAATATTTTGTGATAAGTATAAAAATGTATTAAATAAATATGAAGAAGTAAAAATTAAGGAGTTTTTGCTGAAAGTTTCCTATAAGAATTTTTAGTTTTTAATAACGTCTTTTAAACACCTTATCGCATATAAAGGCTCGTGTAAAGTTCGAAAATTATTAATTATAGTGGACTTAATGGGTGGTGGTTGGGAATTGTACTAGTTAGTTTAGATAACGAAGATGGGCTTTTATAACTCTATACTAGTATAATTTATCTACTGTATTTATAATTAAGTTATATTGGTGCTTTACTACTATAATGGGGCTGGAATTCCAATCTAGGAGATAAGTTTATCTTACTTACCTCCAAGTGGTAGTTCCTTATTTCGTTTTTCTTTTACTTTTGAGAGCAGAAAGTAAAGGGTGATATAAATGTTGGACATTGTGGGCTTGAGCACCCACATCTTTCTCTCCTAACATTTATTTC
>NW_013807835.1:0-637 GCF_000517525.1 Limulus polyphemus
GTAAAATTCTTATCAATGATATATAAGTATAGCTACCAATTTATCGCCAGTTTTGATTTAATTCCTTTAAGTTGCGCGCTGAATCCTTTTTTGGCTGCACCTTTTTTTTTCACACCTAAAGTGTTTTTGATTATATATCATGACTTTTTGTCAATACACACCAACAAACCACACCAAATAAGAAAATTAAACTCGATAGTAACCAACATTAGCCTTATAATCGCAACCCTGTTATTCTGAATAGACCTTTACTTTAGCGAAACAACCAAATTCTTTAAAATATATGGTGGTGGTAGTTTTTCCTCTCTAAAACATGAGTAGAGTAATGTCTGCTGTTATTTAAAATAAAGTATGAACTGTAACCATACTAGAGTACGTTATTATACTATACAAATCACAACCAACATTGGATCAAAAATAGCATACTCGCAATACAATCAAATTAAGAATAAGGTATCGTACGCAAACTGAAAATAGTCGATTTAAAGAAAATTAAAGATGAACGCATATTACATGAAATTCAATTGGGAAATTAAAATCGTAATTGTACAAATAATGTTATGGTCAGTTATAAATACTTAAAAATATAAATGCAACAGCATTACAACTGTAGAGTTAATGGTACATTGCTTCTACC
>NW_013807836.1:0-515 GCF_000517525.1 Limulus polyphemus
AAATGTGAGACGTTATATTGTCATACCAGTCAGGTGTTAGATGTTAGGTTGTTCCATTAATCAGGTGTAAGATGTTAGACTGTCATAACAGTTAGGTGTAAGATGCTAGATTGTCATACCAGTCAGGTGTGAGATGTTAGATTGTCATACCAGTCAGGTGTGAGATGTTAGATTGTCATACCAGTCAGGTGTGAGATGTTAGACTGTTCCATTAATCAAGTGTAAGATGTTAGACTGTCATGCCAGTCAGGTGTGAGACGTTATATTGTCCTCACAGTCAAGTGTGAGATGTAATATTGTCCTAACAGTCAGGTGTGAGATGCTAGGTTGTTCCATTAATCAGATGTAAGATGTTAGATTGTCATACCAGTCAGGTGTTAGATGTTAGATTGTCATACCAGTCAGGTGTTAGATGTTAGATTGTCATACCAGTCAGGTGTTACCTGTTAGATTGTCATACCAGTCAGGTGTGAGATGTTAGATTGTCATGCCAATCAGGTGCGAGATGCTAGATT
>NW_013807837.1:0-515 GCF_000517525.1 Limulus polyphemus
AACTAGAATTAATGCAGTCATCTTGTTTGATCTCATTTCCATCTATTAACTGTTCAAGACATGGAATACTGCTTAAATCTTCGTTAGTAAAAACTGAAGAAAAAGCAAAATTTAATAACCTAGCCATCGTATAATCATCAGATACTAGCCTTCCTTTATCATTCCTCAAGGATCCAACCCCCATCCTAACATTTTGTTTACCTTTAATGTATTTAAAAAAATCCTTACTGTTAATTTTTACATTTTCAGCCAACCTTTTTTCATACATCCTTTTTGATGTCCTAATTTTTCATTTCACCAACTTGCTTGATCTTCTATAATCTTCTGTCATAATAGTCAATATATATTTCTTAAATTTGTGATGCTTTTCTTTAATTTTATTTCTTATACTCTTTGTGAGTCAACCTGGATTTTTACTTGCAGCTACCCTTTTCTTTCACTAAGGAATATGTTTACCTTGAATATTTAAAAATTTTCCACATCTGATCAGTGTCTCCAAATAATTCTCCAATTTC
>NW_013807838.1:0-514 GCF_000517525.1 Limulus polyphemus
AAAGGTTTCTGATCAGTTGGTCAAGATCAAGTAATCCGAAGGTTTCTGATCAATTAGTCAAGATCTAGTAATGCAGACAAAGGTTTCTGATCAGTTGGTCAAGATCAAGTAATCCGAAGGTTTCTAGTCAATTGGTCAAGATCTAGTAATGTAGACAAAGGTTTCTGATCAATTGGTCAAGATCAAGTAATGTAGACAAAGGTTTCTGATCAATTAGTCAAGATCTAGTAATGCAGACAAAGGTTTCTGATCAATTGGTCAAGATCTAGTAATGCAGACAAAGGTTTCTGATAAGTTTATCAAGATCAAGCAATGTAGACAAAGGTTTCTGGTCAATTGGTCAATATCAAGTAATCCGAAGGTTTCTGATCAATTGGTCAAGATCAAGTAATCCGAAGGTTTCTGATCAATTAGTCAAGATCTAGTAATGCAGACAAAGGTTTCTGATAAGTTTATCAAGATCAAGTAATGTAGACAAAGGTTTCTGATCAATTGGTCAATATCAAGTAATGTA
>NW_013807839.1:0-1347 GCF_000517525.1 Limulus polyphemus
CACAGAAAGCCCATTGTGTAGCTTTGTGCTTACGTACAAACAAGTGTTTAGTTTCATTAGTATGCTCAATTAAAAGCGACACTTTTGTATTATTATTTCTCAAATATTTTATACTCATTTATTCTGTATTTTTAATTTCTTCTATTTTTATACTACATAAATATTTCCACATTTGCGTGTTGTTTTGTATATATACAAATGTTTTTCCCATTAAAATTAACTTTATCTTTAGTTATATTAAGAATATGTCTTGTTTATCGATCTATATATCGGAAATATATTTTGTTTTTTATGTTGTTACATTATTTGACAAGATAAACCAGGTACAAATGTTAATACAAGCCTTTAATAATGTTTTTTCATCAAATGGTTTTAACTTAATATTTTTATTCCCGTTTTTTAATTTCTTGATAGCTCTGTCAACAATATCAGGATTTAACCGCTGTTACATACTTGATTAATAATAACTCATTGTTAACATCTTCCTGTTTACTTTTTTGGATGTTTTAGTAAGGAAAATTGGAACCTACTAACTACCGGAAACCATTCTCGGTAATCATGCCCTCTACATTAAAAATTGTCTAATACTAATTTTCAAAAGATCAAATATTTTTATTGTTATGAGAATAGAATGTTAAGATTACGTTAGCTAAAACGGATAAAAAGAACGGACATTTGTTTAAGGTATTGTTACGTCTCCGTTTGTTAATTAACTCTCCGTAACTTCGTTCCGACGAAACTTTAGCGACACAAGTCCTTACTTAATAAACTGGTTTATTCTTTCCGAATACAACTTTACGATACACTTGATTTCAACATTCGCGCTAAAACAAACACTATAACGAACGAACGTTAACTTCAACAATACCATGTGACTGCAGTTCAATTACTCACTATCAACACACACATTACATTATCCCGTCACGTTGTCACCCTCTTTTATATACCACACTACCCTATATCTAGTAAATACTAGAGTATTCGCCAAGGTACAGGATAGTTCTAGAAACGTGGCGTCACAGTAGTCATGTGACTCGCTGACGCAACAGTATGTTGATGAAACGGCATGGTAGAAATAATTTAAGTGAATTTGCTTATTACTTTAATAACATTAACAACTCTGTTAAATTACATATGAAATTGATGAAAATAACTGTTTATCAAACGCTTCAGTTTTAAAATTGTCCATAAATAAATCACAAAATAACGGCGATAAAAGAGAACCCATTCATTCTGTCTATAAACGTTACTCTTAGTTTGAAAAAATGAATTTTTAACACGTGCTTCAACAAGGTTAGTCATAACTAATTATCAAGAGAAGAAAATTAAAGAGAATATATAAAATTA
>NW_013807840.1:0-668 GCF_000517525.1 Limulus polyphemus
TACATTTCGTCTACTGTAGTAGAACACTCTACCTCCTCTCATTATCTACAGACAACTGTAGGATCCTAATGTTTAAAGTCTTTCAAATGGTAAACAACATAAGGTACATGTAGAAACATTCTTAGAGTGATTCTTTGATATTCTTTGTGGCCATAGAGGCGTTGTTTCCCTTCTTGTATTCAAACAGAATTACATGCCGAATGTGTGTATCGTCGGGTGCCATCACTATATGGGATAAGAGTATACTAAACTTTACACATTATATAGGCTACACTAACGTGACGTTTAACTATTATACGTGATGTACGTTTTTTGAGTGTGGTTAATGAAAGTGTTCCAAAACGCGACATTAATTTCTTGACGACCTAATATATTGCTGCTTGAATACGTTAGTTTTCGTCAACTAACAGGTAGAGATAAACAATACCGTTGTACTACTATTTTCTTGACATTTAGTGTAGTAAATCACAAGTAATAAACATGTATCTTATTTGCGTGTTTTTGTTTGTTTGTTTTTATTGGCAGTTACACCATGAACACAGTATATACACTTGGGTACAATGACATTTTGTATTATGATGTTTTTATCTATTAAAATATATTCCTAGACAAAAGAAGAAAGGTACTAACAACAAATGTCTTAAAACTTACGTATTTAACTAAAATTA
>NW_013807841.1:0-515 GCF_000517525.1 Limulus polyphemus
TACTTATTTTAATTTTTTCTACATTGTAAATTTATCTACAATCTATGATATTTCCATATAAATAATTATATTTTAGCTCATTTGTGGCACAGTGCAGCGGCGGTCCGGATGAACTGACCTCGCGGGCCGGATCCGGCGCGGGGGCCGTAGTTTGGTGACCCCTGCTCTAGACAATAGTTTTAAGTAAACTATCATAAGAAACTGAGAATGACAAATAAGAAACTGGGATTTTTTCAAAGCAGATATTAAGAGAAGAATGATAAGGAACTAATGGAAATAGAGTAATGAGATTTTTGAAAACAACAATTATAAGAATAAGATGATAAAAACTGAACAAAACAAATGGAATGTTGAGATTATTTTAACAACTGGACATAACAAAATATATATAACAAATTGAACACTGGGATCACAGTAGCCAACGATTTAAAGAGAAGGTGATCAGAAATTGAGCATGATAAGTGGAACATTTAGATTATGTAAACAACAATTGTGTCAGATAGATATGATACAAG
>NW_013807842.1:0-640 GCF_000517525.1 Limulus polyphemus
GAATCTAACTCTGAACACTCTTATTCTTTCAAACTGATTATTTATACTTTACTTGGCTTCCAGTGTATTGTTTTGTATTACACGTTTTTCTGTATTTTATTATTGTATCCAGTGTATCAACTATATTTCAGGCCGCTGATGGCGGAATGTTAAAAATTCCGGAACGTTCGTTCATTAAATATATCGTTACCTCTTTCAACGCAGTGTTTTAATTAAATACTTGAGAGAGCTTGTATCTCTTTGTTTATTTTCATCATAAATACTTGTTGTTGTTGTTGATTAAATTAAGTTTTAAGTTCATAAAATAAGTTAAATGTTTTTATGCGTTTAAAACCTACGTTCGCTTAAAGTTCATTACGAAGGAAATAATCTGAAGAAACATCTTTTTTCTTTTTTAAGAGGACATTTTACACATCAAATTATCCTAGCGAGAACATTTTACACATCAAATTATCCTAGCGAGGACATTTTACACATCAAATTATACTAACAAGAACACTTTACACATCAAATTATCCTAGCGAGAACATTTTACACATCAAATTATCCTATTGAAGACATTTTACACATCAAATTATCCTAGCGAGGACATTTTACAAAATGTCCTCGCTAGGATAATTTGATGTGTAACATCAAATTA
>NW_013807843.1:0-515 GCF_000517525.1 Limulus polyphemus
CTTAGAAGTTCAGTTATATCTCAATAGGTTGAGAAAAAATTAAGAAAAAATATTTTGAAGTCAGTTGTCTCTCAATAGATGGGAAACTATTAAGAAACAAACACGTGGAAGTTCAGTTATCTCTCAATACATAGAGAAAAATAAGGAAAAATACTTAGAAGTTCAGTTATCTCTCAATACATTGAGGAAAAAATTGAGATAAAAATACTTGGAAGTTCAGTTATTTCTGAATAGATGAAGAAAAAATACTTGGAAGTTCAGTTATCTCCCAACACACGGAGAAAAATGATTGAGAAAAAAATACTTAGAAATTTTGTTATCTTTCATTAGATGTAAAAAAGATTCTTGGAAGTGCAGTTATCTCACAATAGATTGAGAAAAAAGTTAAGAAAAAATACTTGAAAGTTCAGTTATTTCTGAATATGTGGAAACTGTACTGAACTATTATTAAGAACCTTTATTTGAAACACAATAGACGTAAGTACTGTCACTGCCTTATATTTGCACAACAAACC
>NW_013807844.1:0-515 GCF_000517525.1 Limulus polyphemus
ACAAGCAAGTGTTTTGTGCCCTGCTTGGGAGAAGGTGTCTGGCTTAAGCCCTGTGACAAAGAATTATTGGGCACAATGGGACCAGTTGAAGCTTGAAGATGGTATTCTTGTCTGGAGATGGGAAAGTGATGACCTGACAAATAGTTATACCGATAAAGTTACGGGAAGTTGTGCTGCGTCAATCCCATGATAGTTTAACAGGAGGACATCTTGGAGTTAAGAGGACATTGAGTCACTTATGGCAGGGATTTTACTAGATAGGTATGAAGCAAGATGTGGAAGAATGCTGCAGGACCTGCAGTACATGTTGTGCTAAAAGGGAACCCAAGCATAAGGGACGTGTTCCAATGAAGTTATATCAAGTTGGTACACCAATGGAAAGAGTAGCCGTTGACATTGCTAATCCTTTGACCCAAACTCGTACATTTGTGTGGTGATGGATTATTTCACCAAGTGGCCTGAGGCATATGCAATACCAAATCAGGAAGTTAGAACTATAGCTTTGGCTATTAGTG
>NW_013807845.1:0-515 GCF_000517525.1 Limulus polyphemus
TCGATTATTTTATTTAAAGATTTTTTATAACTTAGAATAGATTATTTTACTTAAAAATATTTTTTATAACTTAGAGTAGATTATTTTACTTAAAATATCCTTTATAGTTTAGAGTAGATTATTTTACTTAAAGATTTTTTATAACTTAGAGTAGATTATTTTACTTAAAAGATTCTTTATAATTTAGAGTCGATTATTTTATTTAAAGATTTTTTATAACTTAGAATAGATTATTTTACTTAAAATATTTTTTATAACTTAGAGTAGATTATTTTACTTAAAATATCCTTTATAGTTTAGAGTAGATTATTTTACTTAAAGATTTTTTATAACTTAGAGTAGATTATTTTACTTAAAAGATTCTTTATAATTTAGAGTCGATTATTTTATTTAAAGATTTTTTATAACTTAGAATAGATTATTTTACTTAAAATATCCTTTATAGTTTAGAGTAGATTATTTTACTTAAAAGATTCTTTATAATTTAGAGTAGATTATTTTACTTAAACATTTTT
>NW_013807846.1:0-531 GCF_000517525.1 Limulus polyphemus
GGGTTACACTCTACAGGTTACAGGGGTAAGTATATCCTGACACTAAAAACACAAGTTATTGTTATATTATAAGATACCAGAAGACCAACTATGGGTTATATATACTCTACAGGTTATAGGGGTAAGTATAACCCGACACTAAAAACACAAGTTATTGTTATATTGTAAGATACCAGAAGACCAACTATGGGTTATACTCTACAGGTTACAGGGGTAAGTATAACCTGACACTAAAAACACAAGTGATTGTTATATTGTAAGATACCACAAGACAACTATGGGTTATACTCTACAGGTTACAGGGGTAAGTATATCCTGACACTAAAACACAAGTGATTCTTATATTGTAAGATACCAGAAGACAACTATGGGTTATACTCTACAGGTTATAGGGGTAAGTATAACCTGACACTAAAAACACAAGTTATTGTTATATTGTAAGATACCAGAGGACCAACTATGGGTTATACTCTACAGGTTATAGGGGTAAGTATAACCTGACACTAAAAACACAAGTTATTGTTATATTGT
>NW_013807847.1:0-629 GCF_000517525.1 Limulus polyphemus
TCACGTTGTCACCCTCTTTTATATACCAGGCTACCCTATATCTAGTAAATGCTAGAGCATTCGCCAAGGATAGTTCTAGAAAGCAGGTGGCGTGAGAATAGTCACGTGATCTCGCTGACGCAACAATATCATGTATAACATGATCTAACAACAATCAAACGCCTATAAATCTGGTGATATATTTGTTTTATGTCTGTCACGTTTGCCCCCCCCCCCCACACAGTGGCACAGCGGTATATTTAAGGACTTACAACGCTAGAAACCAGGTTTCGATACCCGTGGTGGGCAGAGCACAGATTGTGTAGCTTTGTGCTTACCTACGAACAAACGAACTGTCACGTTTTTAGCACATAAGACTGAAACTTTCAAAATTAAAAATGCATGACTGTAATGAATTTGTTATTTTATATTTATTTTATTATCGACGTTGTTTAGATTAAGTTTATATCTAAAAACATGCATAGCCTATTCTACAAAGTTGTAGAAGATTCTCGAGAGTAAGAATCAACAATATATGGGTGTACGTAAACGCTTAAATTTGTATTGTTACGTAAAACTGAAATTTCTAGAACGCCTCCACACGGCTATAAATATAACCAACGCGACGCGCCAAAAGAGAGCATCTATTA
>NW_013807848.1:0-515 GCF_000517525.1 Limulus polyphemus
CTATTGATTTTCACTCTCTACATCCAGAAACAAGTAAATGAATTTCACTTCCTACATTAAGAAGCAAGTAAATGATTTTCACTCCCTACATCAAGAAACAAGTAAATGATTTTCACTATCTACATCAAGAAACAAGTAAATGATTTTCACTCCCACAACAAGAAACAAGAAATTGATTTCCACTCTTTACATCAAGAAACAAATAAATGATTTTCACTCCCTACAACAAGAAACAAGTAATTGATTTTCACTCTCTACTTCCAGAAACAAGTAAATGAGTTTCACTTCCTACATCGAGAAGCAAGTAAATGATTTTCACACCCTACATTAAGAAATAATTAAATGATTTTCACACCCTACATCAAGGAACAAGTAAATGATTTTCAATCCCTAATTTAAGAAACAAGTTAATGATTTTCACTTTCTACATCAAGAAACAAGTAAATTATTTTCACTTCCTATATTAAGAAACAAGCATGTGATTTTCACTCTCTACATCCAGAAACAAGTAAATG
>NW_013807849.1:0-512 GCF_000517525.1 Limulus polyphemus
ACAAGCAAATATTTCAAAAATGGATAAGTATAAGGATTTGGTTTTAATGGAATGGAATAGTGTTAGCGAACACTTTCTTAGAGAAATAATATCATTTTTAGTGTTAAGTATATAAAGTTACACTTAAGACTGTTATACGTAATGTTAAATGAATACATAGTCAATGAATGCGAAGAGACATTTCGAAATTAATGTACTTGGAATAAAGTTGTAGGCTTATGTAGCAATGGGCTTTTATGTTGTAAGAAATACGAGTAAGCGCTATTGCAAGTAATGGGTGTACTTAACTGTTATCAAATTAAGAAGAAAGTGTTAGATTGCAAAGTAACTCTACTCTTTCCGTTTACTATTTGGCTTTGGTGCTTAAATGTTATCTTTAATATTCAATATACGTTTTGATGAAGCTTATTTTATAAGAGAACTAGCTGAGTTACCCGGCGTTGCACGGTGAAAATTTAGATTTGAAATGTATAGATCAGTATTTTTTCTAGCAAATTATCCAGTAAGTAGAC
>NW_013807850.1:0-515 GCF_000517525.1 Limulus polyphemus
AGGTCTTCATAACGTGTTATAGCTTTTCTTCATTAGGTTCATGTAGATCTTTCTTTAAAATCGGTTATTTTAAGACACAACACGGTTCTTCATAACGTGTTATATACAGCTTTTCTTCATTAGGTTCATGTAGATCTTTCTTTAAAATCGGTTATTTTAAGACACAACACGGTTCTTCATAACGTGTTATATACAGCTTTTCTTCATTAGGTTCATGTAGATCTATCTTTAAAATCGGTGATTTTATGGCACTACACAGGTCTTCATAACGTGTTATATACAGCTTTTCTTCATTACGTTCATGTAGATCTTTCTTTAAAATCGGCTATTATAAGGTACCACACAGTTCTTCATAACGTGTTATATACAGCTTTTCTTCATTAGGTTCATGTAGATCTTTCTTTAAAATCGGTTATTTTAAGGCACTACACAGGTCTTCACAACGGGTTATATATAGCTTTTCTTCATTACGTTCATGTAGATCTTTCTTTAAAATCGGTTATTTTAAGGCACTA
>NW_013807851.1:0-1136 GCF_000517525.1 Limulus polyphemus
CGAACAGATCTTATAACTCAGATTTCCTGTATTCCTTGTGTCTTGAATCATTGTCCAATACGAACAGATTATTTAACTCAGATTTCCTTTATGCCTTGTGTCTTGAATCATTATCCAATACTAACAGATCTTAAAACTTTAATTTCCTTTATTCCTTGTGTCTTGAATCATTGTCCAATACTAAAAGATCTTACAACTCTGATTTCCTTTATTCCTTGTGTCTTGAATCATTGTCCAATACGAACAGATTTTATAACTTTGATTTCCTTTATTTCTCGTGTCTTGAATCATTGTCCAAAACGAACAGATCTTACAACTCTGATTTCCTTTATTCCTTGTGTCTTGAATCATTGTCCAATACGAACAGATCTTACAACTTTGATTTCCTTTATTCCTTGTTTCTTGAATCATTGTCCAATATGAACAGATCTTAGAACTCTGATTTCCTGTATTCCTTGTGTTTTGAATCATTGTCCAATACAAACAGATCTTATAACTCAGATTTCCAGTATTCCTTGTATCGTTAATCATTATTCAATACTAACAGATTTTATAACAAAGATTTCCAGTATTCCTTGTGTCGTGAATCATTATCCAATACTAACAGATCTTATAACTCCGATGTCTTTTATTCCTTGTGTCTTGAATCATTGTCCAATACTATCAGATATTACAACTATAATTTCCTATATTCTCTGTGTCTTGAATCATTGTCCAATACTAAAAGATCTTATAACTCAGTGAGTTATAAAATATGTTGGTATTGGACAATGACTCAAGACACAAGGAATAAAGGAAATGATTTCCTGTATTCCTTGTGTCTTGAACAAGACACAAAGAATACAAGAAATCCGAGTTATAAGGTCTGTTCATATTGGACAATGATTCAAGACACAAGGAATAAATAAAAACTGAGTTATAAGATCTGTTAGTATTGGATAATGATTCACGACACAAGGAATACTGGAAATCTGAGTTATAAGATCTGTTCGTATTGGACAATGATTCAAGACACAAGGAATAAAAGACATCAGAGTTATAAGATCTGTTCGTATTGGACAGTGGAATCATTGTCCAATACGAACAGATTATTTAACTCAGATTTCCTTTATGCCTTGTGTCTTGAATCATTATCC
>NW_013807852.1:0-516 GCF_000517525.1 Limulus polyphemus
CGGAAGATGAGTATGGTGGTTATAAATTCGGTAACTAGAGTTACACCTACGTGTTCGTGGAGTAGTTGTACCAAGTAAGGCTAAAGATGAGTATGTTGGATATAAATTCGGTAACTACAGTTACACCTAGGTATTTATGGAGTTGTTGTACCAAATAACGCTAAAGATGAGTGTGGAGGTTATAAATTCGGTAACTAGAGTTATAACTATGTGTTCATGGAGTTGTTGTACCAAATAACGCTAAAGATGAGTGTGGAGGTTATAAATTCGGTAACTAGAGTTACGCCTGCGTGTTCGTGGAGTTGTTGTACCAAATAACGCAAAAGATGAGTATGGTGGTTATAAATTCGGTAACTATAGTTATACCTATGTATTCATGGAGTTGTTGTACCAAATAACGCTAAAGATGAGTGTGGTGGTTACAAATTCGGTGACTATAGTTACACCTAGGTTTTTATGGAGTATTTGTACCAATTAAGGCGGAAGATGAGTATGGTGGTTATAAATTCGGTAACT
>NW_013807853.1:0-515 GCF_000517525.1 Limulus polyphemus
AATCACGCAGTATAACATATACTATACAACAATTATGCAGTATAATAGATACTATCCAACAATCATGCAGTATAATAGATACTATACAACAATTACGCAACATAACAGTGCCATACAACAATCACGCAGTATAATAGATACTATACAACAATCACGCACCATAACTGTGCCATACAACAATCACGCGGTATAACAGATACTATACAACAATCACTCAGTATAACAGATACTATACAACAATCACTCAGTATAACAGATACTATACAACAATCACGCAACATAACAGTGCCATACAACAATCACGCAGTATAACAGATACTATACAACAATCACGCAGTATAATAGATACTATACAACAATCACGCAGTATAACAGACACTATACAACAATTACGCAAGGACATGAAATATGTCTCAATCGTTTCATTCAACTGGTTAGACAGGACAGTGTTTTATTCTATTAAAATTGGAAAATTGATTATTTCATATTGACATATTATATTATAATATAATATT
>NW_013807854.1:0-516 GCF_000517525.1 Limulus polyphemus
AGCCCATTGTGTATTTTTGTGCTTAATAACAAACAAACATAATAAATCCTACACTAAACGATGCTACTATGATTTACGGGTTTCACTTGTTTACACGCAAAACTACATAAAGGCTATCTGTTTTAGCCATCCCTAATTTTGAAAGGATGGACTAGTGAGAAAGCAGCTACTCAACACCACTCACTGCCAACTCTTGGGCTACTGTAATCGAATAGTGGGATTTGACCGTCACTCTTTTAACGCATCCATGGCCCCAGAATGCGGATC
The DNA here is from genome assembly GCF_000517525.1 of Limulus polyphemus. Classification (NCBI taxonomy): domain Eukaryota; kingdom Metazoa; phylum Arthropoda; class Merostomata; order Xiphosura; family Limulidae; genus Limulus; species Limulus polyphemus. Next base: position 268 of record NW_013807854.1, read on the forward strand.
GATATTTTTGTGTGCTGATAACGGGACGCGAACCACGGAGCTTCAGCTCCACAGTCGTCCTACTTTACGTGGAAAAAAATGTCTTCAAAATTTAGATACACATGTACGATCTTGTCAAAATTAACGTTCGCAAAAATAGACGAAAACGTAATAAATAAAAGTGATAAGCTGATAATCAGGAAAATAATTTATGACTCTCTACGCATAACACGTTCTTATTTTCAGGTTTATTTTATAGTGTATGTACAT
>NW_013807855.1:0-926 GCF_000517525.1 Limulus polyphemus
TGGTTGTTAACTCAACCATAACACTAATTCCTAAGCCACCAGTTTCTAAAAAGTCGTTCTAGGGTTTTGACTCAACCATAACAATAATTTCTAAGCCACCAGTACCTAAAAAGTCGTTTGTGGTTGTATACTCAACCATAACATTAATTCCTAAGCCATCAGTACCTAAAAAGTCGTTTGTGGTTGTTAACTCAACCATAACATTAATTCCTAAGCCACCAATACCTAAAAAGTCGTTTGTGGTTGTTAACTCAAACCATAACATTAATTCCTAAGCCACCAGTTTCTGAAAGAGTCGTTTGTGGTTGTTAACTCAACTATAATATTGTTGCATCAGCGAGATCACGTGACTATTGGCACGCCACCTATTTTCTAGAAGTATCTTGTTCCTCCGTGAATGTCCTAGCAATTACTAGATATATGTTTTTCTGGTATATAAATAAGACGCTCACAACGTGACGGCATAATGTGTGTGTAGGTACTGGGTAATTGAACTGCAGTCAGAGAGAGACGTATTGTTGAAGTTAACGTCGTTATTATAGTTTGTTATAGCGCGACTGTTGAAATTAAGTGTATCGTAAAGTTGTATTCGGAAAGAATAAACCAGTTTTATTAAGTAAGGACTTGTGTCGCTAAAGTTTCGTCGGAACGAAGTTACTGAAAGTTAATTAACGAACGGAGACGTAACAATACCAATTCTTAAGTCACTCAGTTACTAAACAATCGTTTCTGGGGTTTTCGCTCAACCCTAACACTAAACAGTTGCTTCTAGGGTTTTGACTCAACCATAACAACAAGCAATCGTTTCTTGGGTTCCACTGTACTGCTACAAGATTGTATCATCGTTGTTTCGTTAGATCTTATTAATCTTCAGTTTTTTGATCTGATACCAAATCTGTTGATTGATTTTATAAGGTTGTATTGTT
>NW_013807856.1:0-515 GCF_000517525.1 Limulus polyphemus
ACGTGTAAATACACTCTGTTTACTATAAAACAAAGAATATAGGCTGTAATCTTGTTCCTTCTTCATAAGTTTAACCCTACCATGTTCATGCACACTAAGATAATATCTAGTTATTTAAAGTAACTCCTAATTACGTGTAAATACTCTTTGTTTACTCTAAAATAAAGAATATAAGCTGTAATACTGTTCCTTTTCACATGTTTAACACAACCATGTTTACGTACAGTAAGATTATATCTAGTTATTTAAAGTGACTCCTAATTTCCAGTAAATAATCTTTGTTTATTATAAACTGAAGAATATTAGTTGTAATCTTGTTCCTTCTTCATAAGTTTAACACAACTGTTTTCATGTACACAAAGGTAATATTTTGCTATATAAATTGACTCCTAATTACGTGTAAAGACTTTTTGTTTACTATAAAACAAAGAATAAAAGCTGTAATCTTAAATATAATGGTCCTTTCTGGTGTCTGTCCATGTAACTACTTCTATATAAATATAATAGTACTGTCA
>NW_013807857.1:0-903 GCF_000517525.1 Limulus polyphemus
ACACATGATTTAACGATACTGTGTCCTGTCAATAAGAAGACACAGGATTTAACGATACTGTGTACTGTCAACAAGAAGACACAAGATTTAACGATACTGTGTACTATCAATAAGAACACACAAGATTTAACAATACTGTGTACTGTCAATAAGAAGTCACAATATTCAACGATAATGTGTACTGTCAGTAAGAAAACACAAGACTTAACAATAATATGTCATGTCAATAAGAAGACACAAGATTTAACAATACTGTGTACTGTCAATAAGAAGACACAAGATTTAACGACACTGTGTACTGTCAATAAGAAGACACAAGATTTAACGATACTGTGCACTGTCAATAAGAAGACACAAGATTTAACGATACTGTGTCCTGTCAATAAGAAGACACAATATTCAACGATAATGTGTACTGTCAGTAAAAAACATTAGATTTAACAATCATGTGTCCTGTCAATAAGAAGACACAAGATTTAACAATCATGTGTCCTGTCAATAAGAAGACACAAGATTTTACGAAACTCAGTACACTGTCTTCTTATTGACCAAGATTTGACGATACTTTGTACTGTCAATAAGAAGACACAAGATTTAACGATACTGTGTACTGTCAATAAGAAGACACAATATTCAACGATAATTTGTACTATCAGTAAGAAAACACAAGATTTAACAATAATGTGTCCTGTCAATAAGAAGACACAATATTCAACGATAATGTGTACTGTCAATAAGAAGACACAAGATTTAACGATACTGTGTACTGTCAATAAGAAGACACAAGATTTAACGATACTGTGTACTTTCAATAAGAAGACACAAGATTTAACAAATACTGTGTACTGTACAATAAGAAGACACTAAGATTTAACGATACTGTGTACTGTACAAATAAGAAGA
>NW_013807858.1:0-509 GCF_000517525.1 Limulus polyphemus
ACAATTACTTAAGCCACCTCAATCAGAACCCCCCAACTCTCTTTTTTTTTTTTCAAGAGAAAACTATTTGGGAGATTTCAGCCTCTCCTCGTATGACAACCTCTCCACCCCAGGCACCATTCTAGTAACACTTCTCTGAACTCTTTCCAACATTTCAATATCTTTCCTAAGGTAAGGAGCCCAAGACTGAATACAATATTCCAAATGTGGCCTGACCAATGACCTGTACAATAAAATTCTAACCTCTTTAGACTTGTATTCAATATTTCTGTGGATACAACCTAAAATCCTATTTGCTTTACCACTAGCTATAGCACACTGCTGGGACGGCTTGAGAGACTGATCAACTATTACACCAAGATCCTCTTTCTTTCATAACACTGTTAAGGTTATTTCGATCCAAATTATACTTGTAAATCAAACCATGATAACCAATATGCACAATCTTGCATTTATTATAATTAAAAACCATCTGTCATTTATTTGACCAACTCACTAAATGATCTAAA
>NW_013807859.1:0-515 GCF_000517525.1 Limulus polyphemus
TTTTACTGCTATTGATCTCTCAATTTGCTCCCCTGCACTTTTCACTCATTGTTCTTGGATGGTCGACAGCGATCCTTGGGGCAGTGATCATTTTCCCATCATACTGAGAGAGGTTGGCCATGGTCGATGCCACCCGACCCGAGTGCCACAGTGGAAGCTGGACCAGGCTGACTGGCCATATTTCACCTCTCTCTCTGAACTTGATCCTGCCTTCGTCTGTCTACCATCAATAGGCGATTGTGTGGTGGCAGTGACTGACTGTATTGTCCAGGCGGCTGTTTATTCTATTCCTAAGACCTCGACACGTTTTCCACGGTATCCTCGTCCATGGTGGAGTCCTGCCTGCCAGGAGGCACGAAAGGCTCAAAAACGGGCCTGGGATACCTTTCGACGGTATCCCACTCTTTCTAACTGCATTGTTTATCAGTGGGCCCGTGTCCATGCTCGGCAGGTTCGACGTCAAAGCCAGAAGGAGTCTTGGATAAAGTTCACTACTAGCATCTCTTCTACCACCA
>NW_013807860.1:0-515 GCF_000517525.1 Limulus polyphemus
AAAGTTAATGTCGTCTTTATTTAGAATAAAAAAATCCGAACAACTTATATATCAAAACAAAACATTTATTAAATGAAATAGTCTATATTCTTGTCCATGATGTTTTTCCATCTTACAATCAGGTTATTAATGCCCTGGTTAAATAAATGACTTGGCCTTAAAGCAAAAAACAAGTCCATATCCTCTTCCACATTTGCATACGTTTTTCCATTAAAATGATGTTGCAGTGAACGAAAAAGATGGTAATCTGATGATGCCATATCTGGAGAATATGGTAGGTGGGAGAGAACTTCCCAACCCAACTCCATAATCTTGTGTTGCGCGAAACATGCCACACGTGGACGTGCATTGTCATGAAGAAGAACACTTTTTTGATATTGACGAGTGAAAGGCGTTCATGATGAAGGTCTTGATTTAAACGTTCCAGTTTCTGACTATAGATTTCTGCATTGACAGCTCACTGTGGATTGAGGAATTCGAAATGAATTAATCCTTTGATGTACCACCAAATGCAA
>NW_013807861.1:0-513 GCF_000517525.1 Limulus polyphemus
GGTACCTCTGTGCTGGACTTTAACATATTATTCAAATTCAAAAGCTCTGGCCATTGCATCTGTATAGTAGAGGGATGTGCTTGCTTTACTTGTATCTTCAGTTGTGGACTGTCCAAGGCATCTACAAACTGATCCCTCAGCAATAACTTGAAGAGATTGGGTGGTGCAGTTGGGTAGGCCTTATGGGCCATACTTTCCAAATCCTGTGCCAGCTCTTGCAGGCTCTCCCCTTCAGCACGGACTCTAGTCCGAAACATAGCCCTGTAGACTTTGGACTGGTTTTGAGTTCCATACCTGAGTTCTAGAGCCGCTACCAGTGCTCTATAGTTGTGCCTGTTGTCTGCTTACAACTGTCCAACTATTTCCAGTGGTTGTCCCTTCAAGCTTGTTGCCAGATATACTGCTTTCTGCTCCTCTGTCCATCCATTCATCTCTGCCAGGAGCTCAAATTTTGCTGTATATGATTCCCACGGTGCCTTCCCATCGAATTCCCGTGTCTTCCTTCGTACTAGA
>NW_013807862.1:0-393 GCF_000517525.1 Limulus polyphemus
GAATAGTGTTTAGTATTGACTAATGGTTAGATGATTAATGTTAGGTATTGGCTAAAGGTTTAATAAACAATGTTTGGTATTAACTAATGATTAGACAAACAATGTTTGTTACTGGCTAATGTTTAGATGAACAATGTTTGGTATTGGCTAATTTTTAGATGAACAATGTTTCCTATTGGCTAATGTTTAGATGATAAATGTTTGGTGTTGGCTAATGGTTAGATGAATAATGTTTTCTCATAAAATGGTAAGAATGTTCGGTATTGGCTAATGGTGAGATGAACAATGTTTGGTATTGGCTAATGGTGAGATGAACAATGTTTGGTATTGGCTAATGGTGAGATGAACATGGTTTTGTATTGGCTAATGGTTAGTAAAATAATGTTAGGTATT
>NW_013807863.1:0-515 GCF_000517525.1 Limulus polyphemus
TACCATTCCATCAGACTGTGGGTGAAGTGGCGTTGTCCTGGTCTTCGTATGCTAAACAACTTGCAGCATTCTTGGAACACAGCTGATTCAAAGTTATGGCCTTGATCAGAATGCAGTTTATATGGCATACCAAACTGAAGAAGAAATCACTAATAGCCGAAGCTGCAGTTGTAGCTTCCTGATTTGGTATTACATATGCCTCAGGTCACTTGGTGAAATAATCCATCATCACACAAATGTTCTTGTTTCCAGCACGAGTTTGGGGCAACGGACCAGCAATGTCAATGGCTACTCTTTCCATTGGTAAACCGAATGACATCACACAGTATTGCCAGAGACATTCGCCATAACTAAATGCAGTCTAAGGTTTATCTGCTTCGGCCATTTTCACTTGATGGAAACCTGACTTTAAGTCCAGAGTTGAAAACTACCTGGCTTCACTTAGGGTATCAAGAGTCTCATCAATTCTTGGCAGTGGGTCCTTTTCGGTTATACTGTTAAGAGCCCTGAAGTTT
>NW_013807864.1:0-513 GCF_000517525.1 Limulus polyphemus
CATATTGTAGAGAAAGTTGCAAATGACGGAGGTGAAGAGATGGTTCGTGGGACTCAGTGTACAAACTCTGGACTGGAGAAGTGCGAAAAGCACCGGTGCAGAGCCGAAGCCCCAGATGGTGAATGGGGTCCAGCATCTTCAGGGCCGAGGTCCTGGCGGAACCATAGACCAAAGACCAGTTTGGATCGAATTAAAGCACGATAGATCCTGAGCATAGAACATCGATCCGCTCCCCAAGAGCAGGAAGAGAGGACACGGAGGATGTTCAGAGCCCTTGCACACTTCACGCGCAGCTGCTTGATGTGTGGAATGAAGCTAAGCGTATGGTCAAAGAGAAGCCCCAAGAACTTTGCCTCAGGGACCACACGAATGACTATATCGCCGAGACGGAGCTCGGGATCGGGGTGGAGACCCCGTTGGCGGCAAAAATGCATGCAAACAGTTTTAGAAAAAGAGAATTTAAAACCATTTGCAGTGGTCCATGTCAACAACTGATTGAGGGCAGTCTGAAGC
>NW_013807865.1:0-975 GCF_000517525.1 Limulus polyphemus
CCTGTATGGGTTTGTATGGACCTGTATGGGTTTGTATGGGTCTTTATGGGTTTGTATGTGCCTGTAATTTTCGGGATTATTGTATGTTAGTTTATTGTTATGTTTAAGTGTAGGATAGGTGATGACAGTTGTTTTTTTTGTTTTTTTTATGGGACCAGAAGTCTTTGGGATCTGTTTTTGAGTTTATTTGTGTACAGAAGGTGTCTCATTTTTGTGGTTTTTAGTATCTTTATGTTTTTTTCTAATTTTGTTTCTGAGCGTATTTATTTGTGATTTTGTTTGTGGGTCACCGGTTGTCATATATTCTCTTCTTAATCTTCTTCGTTCCTTTATTTTGTTTATTATGTCAGTGTTTGGTTGCTAGTTGGTTTGGGTATTGTTTATTTATACTTTTGGTATACATCTGTCTGCTGTTTTTATGAAGGTCTCTGAGATTACTGAACATTACATGTCTATGTCTAGGCTGCTAGTGGCTGTTGTGATGGTTCATGTTGCTTTTTTGTAATTAAATTTTTCTGTCGTTTTGTTTGATTTTGGTGTGGTGAGAGATCGAATACAGTCCATATCGGTAAATGGTCGCTGACTGAATCTTATAAAGTTGTTTATTAATGTTGGTGAACACATACACAAGTCTAGTATATCACTGGTATGTGTTGGTGTTGTATCGTTTAGTAGGTAGATATCTGAATCTTATTAAAGTTGGTGAACACAGGTCTAGTATATCACTGGTATGTGTTGGTGTTGTATCGTTTAGTAGGTTATCTGAATCTTATTAATGTTGGTGAACACATACACAGGTCTAGTATATCATTGGTATGTGTTGGTGTTGTATCGTTTAGTAGGTATCTGAATCTTATTAATGTTGGTGAACACGTACACAGGTCTAGTATATCACTGGGGTGATATGTGTTGGTGTTGTATCGTTTAGTAGGTAGGTATCTGAATCTTATTAATGTTGGTGAACACAGGTCTAGT
>NW_013807866.1:0-818 GCF_000517525.1 Limulus polyphemus
CCTCCTCATAGTTTATTTTTAATATCCAGTATATTAACCTTAACTTAATTTTCTTTCAGCGATTTAGGAATTATTTTCGTAAGTTCTGTGTTGCTAAGATACAGATTAATTGTTTCACGCGCTGATAACAATAAATAAATTCGTGTTTCTCTGTACAAATGATGGAAAGTGGAAATACTGGCGCTTTTTTCATATTATTATTTGGTGTTTTATAACTACCACAACAATATCAATTCAACTATGAAACGTCACTCGTTCACTATCGTTTAAGTCAGTTGTTTATTGTTCTACCGACTACTGGCTGAAACTCGTTGTATCATAGATTTATACCAGAAAAGCTGTTGTCTGAAAAATCCTCTTGAATAAATAAATCAAAATTTGGGAAGTAAGTTTTATGTTTCTTTGTACGCCATGTGCTTAAGCTTTCCAACGAGTATTTTAAGTATTTTCACTTTGACAATAATATGTATTCGCTAACTCAAATATTTCAAACAACAATACGTAATATTTATCATGCTTTTTTAGTATTATTGGCTTCTAGGCTTCGTCACACTTCGACGCTTAAACTGTTACATTTAAAAAGTAACGTACAATCAAAGTAACGTGTACAAATAACATTATTGATTTAGTGTTTTCGCATTATAAACAACCAAATAATAATATGAAAAAAGCGCTAGTATTTCTACTTTCCATCATTTGTCCAGAGAATCATGAATTTATGGCCCATGAATGTGACTTTTCATGCCGATTCCAAGATTCTCACCATTTAAAAATACGCACCTTGGTACACGTGGGAGTTTCTAACAGAAATGGACTTT
>NW_013807867.1:0-865 GCF_000517525.1 Limulus polyphemus
ACAAGGGTTTGCTAGAGATGCAGAATCTATGACAAAGTTGCACCTTTGGCCATCCAGCTTTCCTGTCACATAGACACTGTGTGTGCTTGGCATTTCATACCTAGCTGTAGGGACTTTCATGATGGGGTTGGTGAGTGTCCCTGAACACCAACCACTACTGCTGTCCTGGAGGCTGACTTGTTGGTGATATTCTTCCTACACTGGCTTCTCAGATATCCTTGCTCCCCACAGTTCCAACAGCCTTTCCTGCTGTGGCATCTCCCCTGTGTTGAAGTTGCCAACATTGAGCTCTCTTGTGCCCAGGTTTGTTACAGTGCCAGCAAAGTCCCTCAAACCTCTCTGAAAGCTGATGCTCTTTTCTGGCCTTGAATCCAGATGACTGTACCAACCTTGGTACCTCTGTGCTGGACTTAACGTAGGATTCAAATTCAAGAGCTCTGGCCATTGCATCCTGCATGGTAGAGGGGTGTGCTTGCTTCACTTGTATCTTTAGTTGTGGACTGTCCAATGCACCAAGAACTGATCCCTCAGCAACAACTTAAGGAGATCGGGTGGAGCAGTTGGATAGGCCTTGTGTGCCATGCTTTCCAAGTCCTGTGCCAGCTCTTGCAGGCTCTCCCCTTTAGCACGGACTCTCGTCCTAAACCTAGCCCTGTATACTTCTGACTGGTTTTGGGTTCCATACCTGAGTTCTAGAGCCGCTACCAGTACTCTATAGTTGTGTCTGTCGTCTGCTGACAACTGTCCAAGTATTTCCAGTGGTTGTCCCTTCAAGCTCGTTGCCAGATATACTGCTTTCTGCTCCTCTGTCCATCCGTTTATCTCTGCCAGTAGCTCAAATTGTGCTCTATATGCTTCCCACGAT
>NW_013807868.1:0-552 GCF_000517525.1 Limulus polyphemus
AAATATGTAGAAATTATATCAACATCTACATAACATAACCTTCGAATATGTAGAAATCATATCAACATCTACATAACACAACCTAAAAATATGTAGAAATTATATCAACATCTACATAACACAACCTAAAAATATGTAGAAATTATATCAACATCTACATAACACAACCTACAAATATGTAGAAATTATATTTCTAAACACATATGTTTTGCGTCTAACTAGAAATTTTTTACAGACTTTACTTTGTATTCTCTGATCAAGGGCGAATCCTGCTCAGTTTGAGTCTCATGTGTATTTTATAGACTTCTTAATACTTGGTTACGACATCTTAGCAGCATCTATATTGAGTATGTTTCAGTTTTACAGAAAAAAAAAGAAAGCTTATTACATCTTGACACACATTATAATTGTTAATAGACTTAGAATCATGTTGTTTAAAGTTCAAAAACAAGGATTGTGTTAAATTACAAAACGAAGACACACTACAAACTACATAAAACACGCTGCTTATCAAATATTCTAACACGGTTCTGCCAAGACGAAGACACACTA
>NW_013807869.1:0-515 GCF_000517525.1 Limulus polyphemus
GTACTGCATGTCCTGCACCATTCTTCCACATCTTGCCTCATACATAACCAGTAAAATCTCTATCGTAGGTAACTCAATGTCTTCCTAACTTCGAAATGTCCTCCTGTTAAACTATCATGGGCTTGACGAAGCACAACTTCCTGTAATTTTCTTGGTATAACCATTTGCAAGTTCGTCACTTTTCCATCTGCAGTTTCCCATATCCAGAGAAGAATACCATCTTCGAGCTTCAACTGGTCCCATTGTGCCCAATAGTTCTTTGTCACAGGGCTTAAGCTAGATACCTTCTCCCAAGCTGAGCACAAAACACTTACTTTTAAAAAATTAATTATTGGCTTCAAATCTTGGTCTTTCTCCTGCTCTGATTTAATATTTATATTTGGTTCTATTTCACCATCAGCAACTCCTGCAGTCACTTTGACTTCAGCTTGATGGCACCTGGTTAGCTCAACTTCTCTTTTGCAGCAATATCTGCGGTCATTTTGCAGGGTCTTCGGCTCAGTCCATCGGCAGTT
>NW_013807870.1:0-514 GCF_000517525.1 Limulus polyphemus
AGGTATTTCCAGTGGTTGTCCCTTCAAGCTCGTTGCCAGATATACAGCTTTCTGTTCCTCTGTCCATCCATTCATCTCTGCTGGTAGCTCGAATTGTGCTCTATATGCTTTCCACGGTGCCTTCCCATCGAATTCCTGTGGCTTCCTTCGCACTGGATCACTCCTATTACTGACATTCATATCTGGGATGTGACTTCTAACGGTACTGAATATGTCTGCATTAGGGTTTAGCTGCGGGCTCTGTAAGGGGCTTGCCATTGTCTGGGGCTGATTAAGTCGATGGTCAATGTATCCTCCTTATGTGAAAGACAACAGACCGTCCTTTAACGTATCTAATTCGCTTTTAAATTTACTAATGTTTTCCATTTGTACTTCTTGCCACTGTTGTTGACTTTCCTGTAGTTGCTGCTGACTTTCCTGCAACTGTTGGAGACTTTCTCCCTGTTTCTTTTGTCGTTCGTCTTGTTTCTTTACTTTTTCCTCCAACCACTGCTGTAATTTCTCTTCTTGTTTC
>NW_013807871.1:0-515 GCF_000517525.1 Limulus polyphemus
GGGAAGCCCCTTCCAGACCCCGCAGCTAAACCCTAATGCAGACATCTTCATTCCTGTCAGAAGTTACTTTCCAGACATGAGTGTCATCAATAGGGGTGGTCAAGTACGAAGGAAGCCACAGGAAATCGATGGGAAGGCACCCTGGGAAGCATATAGAGCACAACTTGAGCTCCTGGCAGAGATGAATGGATGGACAGAGGAGCAGAAAGCAGTATATCTGGAAACGAACTTGAAGGGACAACCACTGGAAATACTTGGACAGTTGTCAGAAGACGACAGGCACAACTATAGAGCACTGGCAGTGGCTCTAGAACTCAGGTATGGAACCCAAAATCAGTCACGTTGTTGCTGAGGGATCAGTTTGTAGATGCCCTGGACAGTCCACAACTGAAGAGACAGGTAAAGTAAGCACATCCATCTACTATGCAGGATGCAATGGCCAGAGCTCTTGAATTTGAATCCTATGTTAAGTCCAGCACAGAGGTACCGAGGCTGGTACAGTCATCTGGATTCAT
>NW_013807872.1:0-512 GCF_000517525.1 Limulus polyphemus
ATGCGTTGAAAAGTCCATTGTGTAGTTTTACCATAAAAGACCAACAACAACAACCTTTAAAGCAGCCTCCATTGGTTCAGCGATAACTTTGAAGGCTTATAACGTCAAAAATCAGATTCTGATAATTGCAGTGGTCACAGCTCATATAGCTCTTAGTGTAACCTTGGGCTTAACAACAAACAAACAAATAAATCCTAAAAGGAAACGGACATTAGTGATGAAATGAATCGTATGCATCATGTCTGTAAATATACCACGCGGGCCTGACATGGCCTGGTGGTTAGGTCGCTCGACTTGCAATCTGCGGATCACGGTTTCGAATCCCTGTCACTAAACATCCTAGCCTTTTTAGACGTAGGGACGTTATAGTGTGACGATCAATCCCACTATTCTTTAGTAAAAGAGTAACCCAAGAGCAGACGGTTCATAATGTTGACTATCTACCTTCCCTCTATTATATTACTATTATTGGTTTTTATTTACGCATTTGTTATTAAGTCCACACACACACA
>NW_013807873.1:0-1166 GCF_000517525.1 Limulus polyphemus
GTTCTGTAAAGGACATTCCAAATGCGCCAAAAAAGACGTAGACGCTGGAAATATACTTATACGATGATTAACTAAATAGAAACATCCATGTGTGATTGGAAAGTTGCAAAATCGAGGTAATGTTGATTATCACGTAAAACACGCAATTGTTTGTAACGATAACGTCTCGTACATTTTCTAAATATTCAAATCTCCTATACACTTCTAAAATAATTTATATACATTAATAATAGTAAATACCAAAGGAAAACATGCTTTATCATACTTACAGAAAATACATTAAACAGGATACTATAAATATGAATAGAAACATGTTAAAAATGGTAATTAAAGTTAACGAACTGGAAATGATAAACACTTGAAAATTTACCTAGATATACGTATTTCTGGAAACGAAATTCAAAATGCGCCACTAAGACGCTGGAAACATTAAAATTAACTAAAGAGAAAACACCATGTGTGATTGGAAAGTTGCAACTTCAAGGTAATGTTGATTATCTCGAAAAACACATAATTGTTTGTAACGATAACTAGTCTCGTGCATTTTCTAAATATTCAAATCTTCTTTACACTTCAAAAAGAATTTATAGAAACGAAATCAGAAAAGACTGTTCGGAATATTGTAATAGAAATACAATTAAAATAGTTCTTCTGGAGTTTGATATTGTTAGGTGTTAAATATAACAAATCTTGTTGGTACTAAATAGCTTATATAAATAGTGTTCAGAAAATAGTGAAAGGAGAGACAAAACGCGTAAATCTAAGGCTAAATATAAAAAAAATATAGTTTGCTGTAGGAAATCTTCTAAATCAAGTAACAAGGATTAAACTATAACAGTATATACCAACGGAAATAATCCTGTATCATCCTTACAGAAAATTCACTAAAGAGGTTACGGAAGGAGTATTACAACAAAAACAATAGATTGGAATAGAAACATGTTAAAACCGGTAATTAATGTGAACGAACCGGAAACGATATAAACACTTCAAATATTACCTAGATATACATAGTTCAGAAAACGACATTCCAAATGCGCCAAAAAGACAAAGAAGCTGGAAATATGCTTAAACGATAATTAACTAAAGAGGACACACCATGTGTGATTGGAAAGTTGCAAAATTAAGGTAATGTTGATTATCACGTAAAACACTTAATGGTTTGT
>NW_013807874.1:0-513 GCF_000517525.1 Limulus polyphemus
GAGTAAAACTTTATATTTTATCCGTTATTTACTCTACCCTGAATCTATACAAGGTTGGTCAATTTCACTGACCTTGTAACTTCCCTCCCCCAAATCAAAATTACCCTCTTTTTCTTTCTAGAACGACTTCAAATGTAGCGTGAAACTACATTTCTTTATCCTAAGTAGCTTTAAACTCGTAACAGTATACATCTATTTGTAAGTAAATTTTATTGTTTTATTGCCCTTGAACCATGAATAACTACTATCCGCACCATTATAAGTTGTAAATCACTCAGGGAACGTGCAGCTCACGTAATGCCATTGAATTATATTACCCACAAGCTACTACAAACTGCTCGCGTGCATGCCTCCTGAAAGATTTTTGTTATGTTATTATTTATTTTACCTACCCTAAAAAAGATTCCTATATTTACATTTAGATTACTTTTATAATAACAGAGAAAGAATAAGCATGAAAAACAAGAAATAAAGTACTTACCCAATCTATTTTTCTGCTATCAATTGTCAATG
>NW_013807875.1:0-515 GCF_000517525.1 Limulus polyphemus
TACCCAACTGCACCACCCGATCTCCTCAAGTTGTTGCTGAGGGATCAGTTCGTAGATGCCTTGGACAGTTCAGAACTTAAGATACAAGTGAAGCAAGCACACCCCTCTACCATGCAGGATGCAATGGCCAGAGCTCTCGAATTTGAATCCTACATTAAGTCCAGCACAGAAGTACCAAGGTTGGTACAGTCATCTGGATTCAAGGCCAGGAAAGGTCAGCTTTCAGAGAAATTTGAGGGACTTTGCTGGCACTGTAATAAACTTGGGCACAAGAGAGCTCAATGCTGGCAACTTCAACACGGGGGAGACAATACAGCAGTAAAGGCTGCTACCAAGAAAGGCTGTTGGAACTGTGGAAAGCACGGACATTTGAGGAGCCAGTGTAGGAGAAATATTACCAACAAATCGGCCTCAAGGAGACCAGTAGTGATTGGTGTTGAGTGACGCCCACCAACCCCCATCATGAAAGTCCCAACAGCTAAGTGTAAAATGGCAACCACACATAGTATCTACGT
>NW_013807876.1:0-675 GCF_000517525.1 Limulus polyphemus
TCATCAGAACTTTATAATACTAAGAAGTATTTCCTTTTATAACAATATCTATGTAATGGTTGAGTCACAACTTCTGGAAATGTCTGTAAATATCATAACAAAAAGTTTGAATTTCTTCTTCTTCTGTTGTTGTTTTTTTATTACATGATAACTCAAAAACCAAAACAATGGTGTCAACCAATTTCACTGAGGTGATATAGTTTCAAACGGAGTATCCACATTTATAAGTCTTATTAATAACTAATAGTAATTAAAAATATATAATTCTAGTGTAAACGATATTATAATTACCCTTTGAAGTTAGCTTTCTTACAGAAATTTGTTGTTCCAATAGAAAGCTAAAGTACAGGGTGAAACAGGAATTACCAACCAATAATAGATAAACAATAAATATGACAGTTGGAACCTCACTGTATTTAGAACTTGGTTATAAATACAATCTTCCTATGTCTAATGAAACACTGCATTAAAAAAAAAACAAGTAAAGAAAAAACTTTTCAAAAAAGGAGGTAAATGTAGGGATGGCTAATACCAATCCTTCAAAACAATGCAAACAAGATAGTAGGGATGGCAATTGCATCATCCCTACATAATAGCACAAGCAAGAATTAGCATATAGCAATATATATATATATATATATAACTATTCAATCACAATCGAGTTTAACTTATCCT
>NW_013807877.1:0-515 GCF_000517525.1 Limulus polyphemus
ATTTGGCTTCCTATGGGATGTTCTTTTATCCTCTAACAACTGTTATAATTTCTCTTCTCGTTCTTTTTGTTTCTTTTCTGTTTTTGTATTGCTGCCATCAAATCTGCTAAGCTGTAGTTTGATTTTCCGCCTCTCCTTTCCATCTTCTTCTTTTTTTTCTATCCCACTTGTGACACCAATTTGTTACGTCTCCGTTCGTTAGTTGATTTTCCGTAACTTCGTTCCCACGAAACTTTAGCGACTCAAGTCCTTTCGTAATAAAACTGGTTTATTATTTCCAAATATAACTTTACCGATACACTTATTTTCAACAGTCGCTCTATAACAAACGCTATAACAACGAACTTCAACAATACTTTCTGACTGCAGTTCAATGACTCACTACCTACACACATTATCCCGTCACGCCGTGACCATCTTATATATATCAGCGCACCCCCAATCTAGTAAATGCTAGAGCACTCCCGAAGGAAATGGATAGTTCTAGAAACGTGGCATGACACTAGTCACGTGAC
>NW_013807878.1:0-515 GCF_000517525.1 Limulus polyphemus
GCACTACATGTACTGCATGTTCGGCATCATTCTTCCACATCTCGCCTCATACCTATCCAATAAAATCTTTGTCGTATGTGACTCAATGTCTTCTTGATTCCGAGATGTCCTCCTGTTAAATTATCATGGGATCGACGCAGCACAATTTCCCGTAACTTCCTCGGTATAACTGTTTGCCAAATCGTCACTTTCCCATCTCCAGACAAGAATACCATTTTCAAGCTTCAACTGGTCCCATTGTGCCCAATAGTGCTTTGTCACGGGGCTTAGACTAGACACCTTCTCCCAAGCAGGGCGCACAACACCCGCTTTTAGAAAATCAATCATTGGCCTCAAATCCTGGTCCCTCTCCTGTTCTGCCCTGATATCTATATTTGGTTCCATTTCACCATCATCAACTCTTTCAGTCGGCTGGACTTCAGCCCGATGGCACCCATTCAGCTCAGCCTCTCTTTTAACAGTTACCGGAACTTGGCCTTTGTTATACCCAAACGTCATTTTATCAAAATCAATTA
>NW_013807879.1:0-511 GCF_000517525.1 Limulus polyphemus
ATTTAACTTAGCCCACAAATCCCTCTACATCCACCCCACTGATAACCCATTCAACCAAGCACACAAATCCCTCTACATCCACCCCACTGATAACATACCCATTGAACCTAGTACGTTTGTTAATTCAATGAATAACATACCAGCCTTTCTATTAAGAAGACCCAGGACCGAACGCCGCTTCATTCCATCTCAAGAACCTTTCTGAAGACGACAACAGGAACGCAGGATAAAATCCAGTTGGTAATTAGTATCCAGATAAAACAAAAGACAAAAAAAGTGTAACTAATTCATAATTTGATTTAAGCAATCGTATAGGTTACGAACAATAACAACGATGCAAACTTTTTGAAAACTAACTCAGGTCAAAATCTGCTTACAATTTTTAAAAATTTTATTAGTCGGGATCTGATTTGTATAAATCAACATAAATATTAAGTTATATTACACCTTTCCTTAGTTGAAGGGTGCAAGAAAAAAAAACTGATATTTTCTTATAATACTTAATATTAAA
>NW_013807880.1:0-504 GCF_000517525.1 Limulus polyphemus
GGGAAGAGCACTGATGTGAAACGAAGATGCATCCTCATTCATCCTGATTTGTGTGTGAAATCTACGTTTTTTAGTCTCAAAACTACGTGTTGTAGTCTTTCTTTTATGTTTTGGGTTTTGACGTTTTCTGAAAAATCTGTACGTGATGGAGAAAAATGGATATCATTTTGGGATTCAGCGTACAGGAATAACTGTAGAATATGTACAAATTAAACCATTGCAGGCTTGTTTAATCAACCTTTAAGTATTTTTTCTTTAATTTTCAAAAGATAGTTATTGAAAAAAATACATTATTCATGACCCATAACGCGGTCAACATTAGCATGGTTTTATAATTTGACCCATAAGGCGGTCAACAGTAGCATGGTTTTATAATTTGAACACAGATTACTAATGTCTTGTTTCAGTAGGGTAGATTTAATGTATATTATTATATGTGTTTAGACCAGCGAAATGTAATGTTATCATCAATAGTGTTTCTTTGGCTTTAAGATACCGACACAG
>NW_013807881.1:0-515 GCF_000517525.1 Limulus polyphemus
ACACCATAAAGCTTCTGTATGGCTTCTGGTACTCCTTCGTGATCTAACACCTTGATGCTCACAAGGGTTTGCTGAGACGTAGAAGCTATGACAAAGTTGCACCTTTGGCCATCCAGCTTTCCTGTCACATAGACGCTGTGTGTGCTTGGCATTTTACACCTAGCTGTAGAGACTTTCATGATGGGGGTTGGTGAGTGTCTTTCAACACCAACCACTACTGGTCTACTTGAGGCTGACTTGTTGGTAATATTCCTCCTACACTGGCTCCTCAAATGTCCATGCTTTCCACAATTCCAATAGCCTTTCTGGGTAGCAGCCTTTCCTGCTGTATCATCTTCCCTGTGTAGAAGTTTCCAGCATTGAGCTCTCTTGTGCCCAGGTTTGTTACAGTGCCAGCAAAGTCCCTAAAACCTCTCTGAAAGCCGACCTTTTGTGGCCTTGAATCCAGATGACTGTACCAACCTTGGTACCTCTGTGCTGGACTTAACGTAGGATTCAAACTCGAGAACTCTGGT
>NW_013807882.1:0-514 GCF_000517525.1 Limulus polyphemus
CCCTCTTCCTTGTTCAGTAAAATACTCTACATAGTGTACCCTATCCCTGGTGCAGTAAATGCTCTACATATTGTACCCTATACCTGGTGTACTAAATACTCTAAATATTGTACCTGTCCATGGTCCAGTAAATACTCTTTATAATTAACCCTATTCCTGGTGTAGTAAATACTCTACATGTTGTACCTATCCCTGGTGTAGTAAGTACTCTACATAGTGTACTCTATTCCTGGTGCAGTAAATACTCTACATACAGTACCCTATCCCTGGTGTAGTAAATACTCTACATAGTGTACCCTATTCTTGGTACAGTAAATACTCTACATACTTTACCCTATCCCTGGTGTAGAATAAATACTCTAAATACTGTACCTTATTTCTGGTACTGTAAATACTCTACATAGTTTACCCTATTCTGGTATAGTAAACACTCTACATAGTGTACTATATCTCTGGTGGAGTAAACACTCTACAAACTGTACCATATCCCTGGTGCAGTGAATACTCTACATAG
>NW_013807883.1:0-537 GCF_000517525.1 Limulus polyphemus
AATTTTCAACAGGCTCATGCTCGGCAGGGCAGACATCAAAGCCAAAAGGAATGTTGGATTAAATTCACAAGTAGCATCTCTTTTATCACCAGTTTCAAAGTCATGTGGGTCAAGATTCGGAAGGTTAATGGGAGGTATTTTTCCCATCCCATTTCCATCTTTCTCTCTGATGGCCAGGAAGTTGCTGATGTACAGAACATTATTGGTACTCTTGGTGAGAGCCTTTCTCATGCATCCAGCACTTCTGTATTTTTCCCCACCTTCTTGGCCATCAAGTCTTGAGCCAATCGTCTCTACAACTGTAATCGCCTCCTTACACGGATGAAACTCAAACCTGCTCTTCTTCAGTCTGACAGTACATCAGTTGGACTTGATGATGTTCATTATGAGATGCTGTGCCATCTCTCTCTTGCTATTCTTCTGCTTGTTTTAACCAGATCTGGCAGGAGAATGTTTTTCCTAAAGCCTGGCGCCAGGATATTGTCCTCCCTTTCTCTAAGCTTGGGAAGGATCACAAAAAAATTCCTTCTAATTATC
>NW_013807884.1:0-515 GCF_000517525.1 Limulus polyphemus
AAAGAGTTGATGATGGTGAAGTGGAACCAAATATAGATATCAAAGCAGAACAGGTGAAATACCAAGATTTGAAGCCAATAATTGATTTTCTAAAAGCAAGTCTTTTGCACCCTGCTTGGGAGAAGGTGTCTAGTCTAAGCCCTGTGACAAAGAACTATTGGGCACAATGGGACCAGTTGAAGATGGTATTCTTCTCCGGAGATGGGAAAGTGACGACCTGGCAAGCGGTTATACCGAGAAAGTTACGGGAAGTTGTACTGCATCAATCCCATGATACTTTAACAGGAGGACATCTCGGAATTAAGAAGACTTTGAGTCACCCACGACACAGATTTTACTGGATAGGTATGAGACAAGATGTGGAAGAATGGTGCAGAACATGCAGTACATGTAGTGCTAAAAGGGGACCCAAGCATAAGGGACGTGCTCCAATGAAGTTATATCAAGTTGGAACACCAATGGAAATAGTAGCCGTTGACATCGCTTGTCCTCTGCCCCAAACTCGTGCTGGAAAC
>NW_013807885.1:0-514 GCF_000517525.1 Limulus polyphemus
TCTTATTGACAGTAAACAGTATTGTTAAATCTTGTATATTCTTATTGACAGTACACAGTATCGTTAAATCTTGTGTCTTCTTATTGACAGTACACAGTATCGTTAAATCTTGTGTCTTTTTATTGATAGTACACAGTATTGTTAAATCTTGTGTCTTTTTATTGACAGTACACAGTATTGTTAAATCTTGTGTCTTCTTATTGACAGTACACAGTATCGTTAAATCTTGTGTCTTCTTATTGAAAGTACACAGTATCGTTAAATCTTGTGTCTTCTTATTGACAGTACACAGTATCGTTAAATCTTGTGTCTTCTTATTGACAGTACACAGTATCGTTAAATCTTGTGTCTTTTATTGATAGTACACAGTATTGTTAAATCGTGTGTCTACTTATTGACAGTAAACAGTTTTGTAAATCTTATGTCTTCTTATTGAAATCACAGTATCGTTAAATCTTGTGTCTTTTAATGATAGTACACAGTATTGTTAAATCGTGTGTCTACTTATTGACAG
>NW_013807886.1:0-515 GCF_000517525.1 Limulus polyphemus
TCGGATAATACTCTGTGTTTACTTATAGCTCGTGTTTTTACTAGGATAATTAGCTGTGTTTACTTATAGCTAGTGTTTCTACTCGAACACTCAGCTGCGTTTACTTACAGCTAGTGTTTTTACTCGGATAATCAACTGCGTTTACTTGTAGCTAGTGTTTCTACAAGGATAATCAGCTGTTTTTACTTATAGCTAATGTTTCTACTCGGATAACCAGCTGCGTTTACTTATAGCTAGAGTTTCTACTTGGATAATCAGCTGTGTTTCCTTATAGCTAGTGTTTCAACTCGGACACTCAGCTGGTTTACTTATAGCTTTTGTATCAACTCGGATAATCAGCTGCTTTACTTATAGCTTATGTTTCAATTCGGATAATCAACTGCGTTTATTTATAGCTTGTGTTTCAATTCGGATAATCAACTGCGTTTATTTATAGCTAGTGATTCTACTCGGATAATCAACTGCGTTTACTTATAGCTAGTGTTTAAACTCGGACACTCAACTACGTTTACTTT
>NW_013807887.1:0-963 GCF_000517525.1 Limulus polyphemus
CGGGCCGAGACGGTTTGCCGCGGCAAAAAAATTAAAATCCTTTGGTAGGACTGAAGTTCAACAAACCTTTTGTGTAAATATGTAATGATCATATAAGAACTTACATGCCTCAATCACAAATCTTTATCGTAAATTAGCACATATATCACTAAACCGTTATTTGTGATGGGTTTCGATACTCGTGAAGATGTAGACTATTATGTAGCTTTGTGCTTAACAACAAAGAAAAACAAAAAGTTCAGTAAATAGTCACAGGACACTTCTGGTGTTAATTGTATTTCATCTGGGAGTTTGTCGGGAAAGAAAAAAAGGTTCATTACGTTAAATTTGATATAATTAATATAATTTTAAGTATATAATTACAATGAAACAATAGATAGTTAGATAGCGAGAAGCAAAAGATAGGAACATGGGCCAGGGTTTCTTAAGTGTCCATAGGAATATGGGCCAGGGTTTCTTAAGTGTCCATAGGAACATTGGCCAGACTTTCATAAGAGTCCATAGGAACATGGGCCAGGCTTTCTAAAGTGTCCAATTGGATGTCGCCAGAGTTTTGGAGCAAATTTCTCTGAGTATGTGCTTTACACAAACATATAATAATTTCTAAATAATAGACGATGGATAGAGCTTTCCAAACATAATAATAACATAATATGTTGAGTTTGTTGTTACATATTAGAATTTCGAATAGTCCGAAGCCGAGTTAACTGATAATTTAAATTTAGTAGTTAAATTGTACTTTGGATTTGGTATTTAAATATATTCCGATATATTGGTCAATTTACGATATTTGCCAACAAGATTGATACACACCGTTTTCGTTTTTAACACAAATACGTTTTAATATACATACAACAATACAACTTACAATAACAATTATTATAAATAATTATTACAAACAATGATTACAAACAAAAGTTTCACAAACTTACACACAATATAAAGTTTTACTTTCTAGTCTGG
>NW_013807888.1:0-747 GCF_000517525.1 Limulus polyphemus
TAACTTTAACACAATTAGTTGATGGTAACTGTAACACAGTTAGTTGATGGTAACTGTAACACAGTTAGTTGATGGTAACTATAACACAGTTAGTTGATGATAACTGCAACACAGTTAGTTGATGGTAACTGTAACACAGTTAGTTGATGGTAACTGTAACACAATTAGTTGATGGTAACTGTAACACAGTTAGTTCATGGTAACTGTAACACAGTTAGTTCGTGGTAACTGTAACACAGTTAGTTGATGGTGACTGTGTTATCGAAACTAGTAATCATAAAGATTTTACCTTGCATTGTGCCAAAAAAAACGTCGTTTTTGTGTTTCTTTACTCTTAATTTAATAACACAATGTGTCCGAAAAGAAATTATAACTTTTTCACTTTGACAGAATTGCTTCTGATTAAAAGGTAACGTTTTTTTTTTCATTGTTACACAGATTATCAGTTATTGGGTTGAGACTTTGAAATCAGTTACAATAATTGCTAGATACTTCTAGGAAAACGTTTGTTTTCCTTATTAGCAACCCATAAAAATAATATTTCTACTTAAAAGTAACCATATCAATATCCATATACATCATTTTACGCCCCCCAGTGGCACAGCGGTATGTCTACGGACTTACAACGCTAAAAACCGGGTTTCGATACTCGTGGTGGGCAGAGCACAGATAGCCCATTGTGCAGCTTTGTGCTTAATTTCAAACAATCAATCAATCAAACATCATTTTACACTTAAAAATAACCGT
>NW_013807889.1:0-515 GCF_000517525.1 Limulus polyphemus
ATATGTGTTGTGGTCTACAGACAGTCTACTATAATAGTAGTGGAATATAGTGGATGTTTTGTATGTTATATGTGTTGTGGTCTACAGACAGTTTACTATAGTTGTAGTGGAATATAGTGGATGTTTTGTATGTTATATGTGTTGTGGTCTACAGACAGTCTACTATAATAGTAGTGGAATATAGTGGATGTTTTGTATGTAATATGTATTGTGGTTTACAGACAGTTTACTATAGTAGTAGTGGAATATAGTGGATGTTTTGTATGTTATATGTGTTGTGGTCTACAGACAGTCTACTATAATAGTAGTGGAATATAGTGGATGTTTTGTATGTAATATGTATTGTGGTCTACAGACAGTTTACTATAGTAGTAGTGGAATATAGTAGATGTTTTGTATGTTATATGTGTTGTGGTCTACAGACAGTCTACTATAATAGTAGTGGAATATAGTGGATGTTTTGTATGTTATATGTGTTGTGGTCTACAGACAGTCTACTATAATAGTAGTGGAAT
>NW_013807890.1:0-514 GCF_000517525.1 Limulus polyphemus
GGGACCCAACGTTGCTGTGTGGACTTCATGGCTTTTAACAGTATAACCGAAAAAAACTCATAGCCACTGCCAAGAATTGATGATACTCTTGATGCCCTAAGTGGAGCCAGGTGGTTTTCAACTCTGGACTTAAAGTCAGGTTTCCATCAAGTAAAAATGGCTGAAGCAGATAAACCTAAGACTGCATTTAATTATGGTCAAGGTTTCTAGCAATATCACGTGATACCATTCGGGCTCAGCAATGCTCCAGCAGCATTTGAGAGGCTGATAGAAAGGGTACTGGAAAGCCTACAATGGAGAATAGCCCTATTGTCCCTGGATGATGTCATTGTATTTGCAACAACTTTTGGTGAGGAAATGTCCCGGCTAGAGGAAGTATTCAAACGTTTGAAAACAGCAAACCTCAAACTCCATCCTAAGAAATGCTACTTGTTCCAGAAAGAGGTGCTTTACTTAGGTCACATTGTAAGTGAGCATGGTGTTCAAACTGATCCTGACAAGGTGAAAGCAGTGC
>NW_013807891.1:0-515 GCF_000517525.1 Limulus polyphemus
TTATACTGGTCTATCTTTTCAATCCAACGTGCCAGTTGTCCCTCTGGGTTTTTTAATGATCTTAACCAGCGCAACGTGGCATGGTCTGTCCTAATGGTAAACCTTGCACCATAGAGGTAAGGATGGAAATATGTCAGACTTTTTACTATAGCAAGGAGTTCCCTCCGTGTTACACAATAGTTCCTCTCTGGTCTACTCAAAATTCTACTGAAGTAGGCCACCACATGTTTGTTTTCACCCACTTTCCTACGTCGGAATGACTATCCACAACCCTGTCAAGACGCCTAACAATGCACCTACAAAATGGAGCCATCAAAGAACATTGTGCTCGCATCCACAACCAAAACCTCACACGTCAGGACCTAGTACAAAACACCAAAGTAAACTGCCGATTTAACGACTTCACAACTCTTCAAATACACGAAGCAATAAAAATCCTGCAGCAAACTCCCATAATCAACAAACAATCGACAGGAACAGCACGCACACTGCTACTTCTTGGCGAGAAACCCCGA
>NW_013807892.1:0-554 GCF_000517525.1 Limulus polyphemus
GTAAGTACCTGCAACGGTTTCATAAACACTTAGCTATAGCAACAGTCAATGGTACCTGTAACGGTTTCATAAACACTTAACTATAGCAACAGTCAGTAAGTACCTGCAACAGTTTCATAAACAGCTCACATTACTTAATTATAACAACAGTCAGTAGTACCTGCAAGGTTTCGTTAATAATCCACATTTTTACCAATAACAATAATGAATAGTAACTGCAATGGTTTCGCCCAAAGCCCACGTTACTTACCTATAGCAACAGTTAATAGTACCAGCAACGGTTTCGTCAACAGCCCACGTTTTGAGTATGGACCTGAAATTAGTGCAAAAGAAAACAAGGTTTTAAGAAACGGAGCATTAGAAATACACAAACGAACCTTACATATTTTAGCGAATGGTTAAAAAAATCATGAAAAACTAGAAACAGCTTTTGATCAACTGATTTCCATATGTGATGCTAACGCTAAAAACAGAATAGACAGGCGGTACAGTTATAATTTTATCAGTATAAGTTATGAAGAACTCCAGCTATATAGCGTTACGGAATAACGAGG
>NW_013807893.1:0-515 GCF_000517525.1 Limulus polyphemus
TCTGATAAAGAGCAGGTATCTACTATAAGTTATGCAACCCAATAGGGTCTAACAAAGAGCAGGCATCTACTATAAGTTATGCAACACAATAGGGTCTCATAAAGAGCAGGCATCTAGTGTAAGTTATGTAACCCAATAAGATCTGATAAAAAGAGGCATCCACTATAAGTTATGGAACCTAATAGGGTGTGATAAAGAGGGGGCATCTAGTGAAAAAGAAATAACCCATTAGGGTGTAATAAAGAGCAGAAACCAAGAGTAAAATATTTAATCCAATAAGGTTTAATAAAAAGCGGGCATCTAGTGAAATTTATGCAACCCAATAGGGTCTGATAAAAAGAAGGCGGCATCTACTATAAGTTATGCAACCTAATAGAGTCTGATAAAGAGCAGGCATCTACTATAAATTATGCAACCCAATAGGGTGTGATAAAGAGCAAGTATCTACTATAAGTTATGCAACTCAATAGGGTTTGATAAAGAGCAGGCATCTAGTGTAAGTTATGTAACCCAAT
>NW_013807894.1:0-515 GCF_000517525.1 Limulus polyphemus
GGTGAAATAAACCATCACCATACAAATGTACTTGTTTCCAGCACGAGTTTGGAGCAGAGGACCAGCAATGTCGATGGCTACTCTTTCCATTGGTGCACCAACTTGATATAACTTCATTGGCACACGTCCCTTATGCTTGGGTCCCCTTTCAGCACAACATGTACTGCATGTTCTGCACCATTCTTCAACATCTTGTCTCATACCTATCCAGTAAAATCTCTGTCGTAGGTGACTCAATGTTTTCTTAACTCCGAGATGTCCTCCTGTTACAGTATCATGGGATTGACGCAGCATAACTTCCCGTAACTTTCTCGGTATAACCGTTTGCCAGGTCGTCACTTTCCCATCAGCAGTTTTCCATCTCCGGAGAAGAATACCATCTTCAAGCCTCAACTGGTCCCATTGTGCTCAATAGTTCTTTGTCACGGGGCTTAGACTATACATCTTCTCCCAAGCAGGGCGCAAAACACTTGCTTTTAGAAAATCGATCATTGGCTTCAAATCTTGGTCTTTCT
>NW_013807895.1:0-515 GCF_000517525.1 Limulus polyphemus
ATGAGCTCAATAGTTACCCACACTGGTTCCCACAACCTTGCATAATGTCCTGTCACACCACAGAACTTCTGTATGGCTTCTGGTGCTGTTTTGTGACCCAGCACCTTGATACTCACAAGGGTTTGCTGAGATGCAGAATCTATGACAAAGTTGCACTTTTGGCCATCCAGCTTTCCTGTCATGTAGACACTATATGTACTTGTCAATTTACACTTAGCTGTTGGGACTTTCACAATGGGGGTTGGTGGGCATTCCTCAGCCCCAATCGCTACTGGTTTTCCGAAGCTGACTTGTTGGTAGTATTCTTCGTACACTGGCTCCTCATATGTCCTTGCTCTCCACAGTTCCAACAACCTTGCTGGGTAGCAGCCTGTCCTGCCATGGCATCCTCTCTGTGTTGAAGTTGCCAGCATTGAGCTCTCTTGTGCCCAGGTTTGTTACAGTGCCAGCAAAGTCCCTCAAACTTCTCTGAAAGTTGACCTTTTCTGGCCTTGAATCCAGATGACTGTACCAAC
>NW_013807896.1:0-517 GCF_000517525.1 Limulus polyphemus
CATCACAATCCAGTATGTAGAGCAGTGAAGGATCTGGAAGCTTTAAAAGTGGAGCTGAGGCCAATTTTTCTTTCAATGTCTTGAAGGCATGCTAGCAAAAAACTGTCAATTCAAACTTCTGGCCTTTTTTTAGTTAAATCATTTAGTGGAGCAGCTATAGTTGCAAAGTCCTTCCAAAACTTCCGGTAATAGGTACAGAGTCCCAAGAAACTTCTTAACTCTCCCACATTGTCTGGTGTTGGCCAATCACACACTGCTTTCACCTTGTGAGGATCAGTTTGCACACCATGCTCACTTACAATGTGACCTAAGTAGATATCTGAGAGAATGACGAGCGTGGGCCGCATAACAATTTTGTTCAATACAATACAGTGAATACACAAAAAATAAAGACAACAAACATGTTTATTTTCCAAAAAGTTATCAAAGATGGCGACGTTAGCAATAAAATAGTTATATCACACCCAGTGCACACATATCCGAATCTCACAAACTAAGCAGCAAAAATAAAAGGTTT
>NW_013807897.1:0-512 GCF_000517525.1 Limulus polyphemus
AAAGGTAAACTGCAATGTAATATTCTGTTGTTGGGTTTGTTAGTATCAAGCCACAAGACTCTGTTAAACAGACTACATAGATGAAGAAATCAACCACATAAAGCATTCCTTCATTCACCCCAATAAATTTCCACCAGCTATTGTTGAAAAACTCTCCAACATTCACCACAACAAAACTCAACTCACAAACAAGATTGACCTCTTTGGTCCATACTGTATACATATATCTTTGTCAGTGTAAACTACTTGTACCTGATGATGACGAAACCTTGTACATTTACTGTTATGTTAAACTTGTATTAAAGTTTTCTTCATTACCCATTCAAGCCATCTCCAAGCATTATTAGTCTCAAAGTGCATTCCTTGTCATCAAATACTGTTAAAGAGTTTAAAGCTACTGATGATAAACAAATGTAGTTTCATGTTACAATTTCAAGTCATTCTAGAAAGAAAAAAAGGTAATTTGGATTTATTTCGATTTTCTTTTTTCTTTTTTTTGTGGTTATGAGGTC
>NW_013807898.1:0-515 GCF_000517525.1 Limulus polyphemus
TACATGATTTGACTAAAAAAGACCAGAAGTTTGAATGGACAGTTTCTTGCCAGCATTCTTTGAAGACGTTGAAGGAAAAATTGGCCTCCACTCCACTTTTAAAGCTTCCAGATCCCCCACTGCCGTACATGGTGGATTGTGATGCTAGTAATGTCGGAATTGGAGGAGTGTTGTCTCACAAGGTGGTCGAAAACGAACATGTGGTGGCCTACTTCAGTAGGGTTTTAAGTAGAACCAGAGAGGAACTACTGTGTAACACGGAGGGAACTCCTTGCTATAGTAAAGAGTCTGACATATTTCCACCCTTACCTCTATGGTGCAAAGTTTACCATTAGGACAGAACATGCTGCGTTACACTGGTTAAGATCATTAAAGAACCCAGAGGGACAACTAGCACATTGGATCGGAAAGACAGACCAGTATAATCATAATATTGAATATAGAGAAGGAAAATCCCATGGTATTGCTGATGGACTGAGCCGAAGACCCTGCAAAAATGACTCCAGACATTGCTG
>NW_013807899.1:0-1067 GCF_000517525.1 Limulus polyphemus
CCAAATAACGCTAAAGATGGGTATGGGGTTACACATTCAGTAACTAGAGTTACACCTAGGTGTTTTAAAGAGTAGATGTACCAAGTAAGACGAAAGATGAGTATGGTGGTTATACTTCGGAAACTAGAGTTACACCTAGGTGTTGATGGAGTAATTGTACCACGTACGGCTAAAGATGAGTATAGTGGTTATAAATTCGGTAACTATTGTTACACCTAGGTGTTCATTGAGTAGTTTTACGAAATAAGACTAAAGATGAGTAGTGTGTGTATAAATTCTGTAACTAGAGTTACACCTAGGTGTTCATGGAGTAGTTGTACCAAGTAAGGCTAAAGATGAGTATGGTGGTTGTAAATTCGGTAACTAGAAATACGCCTAGGTGTTCGTGGAGATGTTGTTTCAAATAACGCTAAAGATGAGTATGGGGTTACACATTCAGTAACTAGAGTTACACATAGGTGTTCATGGAGTAGTTGTACCAAGTAAGGCTAAAGATGAGTATGGTGGTTAAAAATGAACACTTAGGTTTAACTCTAGTTACCGAATTTGGTCTTACTTGGTACAACTACTCCAGATGGGTATAGTGGTTATAAATTCTGTAACAAGAGTTAAACCTAAGTGTTCATGGAGTAGTTGTACGAAGTAAGGCTAAAGATCAGTAGGATGGCTATAAATTCAGTAACTAGAGTTACACCTAGGTGTTCTTGGAGCAGTTGTGCCAAATAACGCTAAAGACGAGTATGAAGGTTACAAATTCGGTAACTAGAGTTACACCTTGGTGTTTATGGAGTAGTTGTACCAAGTAAGGCTAAAGATGAGTCTGGTGATTATAAAATCGGTAACTACAGTTATACCTTGGTGTTTATGGAGTAGTTGTACCAAATAACGCTCAAGATGAGTATGGTATTTATAAATTCGGTAACTAGAGTTATACCTAGGTGTTCGTGGAGTTCATGTACCAAGAAGGGCTAAAAGTAAGTATGGTGGTTGCAAATGCGCTAAATAGGTGTGCATGGAGTAGTTGTACCAAGTAAGGCTAAAGACGAGTATGTTGGGTTATAAATTCA
>NW_013807900.1:0-515 GCF_000517525.1 Limulus polyphemus
AGTAATGTGTCTAATGAACGTAAGCGCGCACTTAGGCATACAGTACAACCTACATAGGCTCGTCGTATTTCTGAGATTTAGAGAATGAATTTTAAAAACATTATGTAGTTTCTTACAGAAATTTTAAGGCAAAAAGATGCTTATTGGTATTGTTACGCCTCCTTTCGTTAGTTAATTTTCCGTAAATCCGTTCCGACGAAACTTTAGCGACACAAGTCCTTTCTTAAATAAAACTGGTTTATTCTTTCTGAATACAACTTTACGATACACTTACTTTCAACAGTCGCGCTATAACAAACGCTGTAATTCTCAACGAACGTCTCACGTGCTCGCCTCAACAATACTCAGTTCAATTACACACACCTTGTCCCGTCACGTTGTGACTGTCTTATATATACAAGACTAACTCATATCTAGTAAACGCTAGAGCATTCATGAAGGAACAGGATATTTCTAGAAGGACGTGGCGTGATACTAGTCACGTGATCTTGCTGAAAGTATGTTAGACTTATAAG
>NW_013807901.1:0-658 GCF_000517525.1 Limulus polyphemus
TTAAGAAACACTTAGGTGTAACTATAGTTACCGAATTTATAACCACCATATTCATCTGTAGCCTTACTTGGTACAACTACCGCATGAACACCTAGTTGTAACTCTAGTTACCGAAGTTATAACCACCATTCTGATCTTTAGCCTTACTTGGTACAACTATTCCAGGAACACTTAGGTGTAACTCTAGTTACCGAAATAATAGAGACCATATTCATCTTTAGCCTTACTTGGTACAACTACTCTATAAATACCTTGATGTAACTCTAGTTACCGAATTTATAACCACAATACTCATCATTAGCTGTACTTGGTACAACTACTCCATGAACACCTAGGTGTAACTCTAGTTTCCGTATTTATAACCACCATACTCATATTTAGCCTTACTTGGTACAACTACTACATGATCACCAAGATGTAACTCTAGTTACCGAATGTGTAATCCAAAAATATTCATCTTTAGCGTTATTTGGTACAACATCTCCACGAACACCTAGGTGTAACTCTAGTTACCAAATTTATAACCACAATACTCATCTTTAGCCGTACTTGGTACAAAAACTCCACGAATACCTAGGTGTAACTCTAGTTACCGAATTCATAACCACCAAACTTATCTTTAGCCTTACTTGGCACAACTACTCCACGAACATCTAGG
>NW_013807902.1:0-871 GCF_000517525.1 Limulus polyphemus
CCTTGCTCCCCACAGTTCCAACAGCCTTTCTGGGTAGCAGCCTTTCCTGCTGTATCATCCTCCCCTGTGCTGAAGTTTCCAGCATTGAGCTCTCTTGTGCCCAGGTTTGTTACAGTGCCAGCAAAGTCCCTCAAACTTCTCTGAAAGCTGACCTTTTCTGGCCTTGAATCCAGATGACTGTACCCACCTCGGTACCTCTGTGCTGGACTTAACGTATGATTCAAATTCGAGAGCTCTGGCCATTGCATCCTGCATGGTAGAGGGGCGTGCTTGCTTCACTTGTATCTTAAGTTGTGGACTGTCCAAGGCATCTATGAACTGATCCCTCAGCAACAACTTGAGGAGATCGGGTGGTGCAGTTGGGTAGGCCTTGTGTGCCATGCATTACAAGTCCTGTGCCAGCTCTTGCAGGCTCTCCCCTTTAGCATGGACTCTCATCCTAAACCTAGCCCTGTAGACTTCTGACTGATTTTGGGTTCCGTACCTGAGTTCTAGAGCCTCTACCAGTGCTCAACTTGAAGGGACAACCACTGGAAATACTTGGACAGTTGACAGCAGCCGACAGACACAACTATAGAGCTCTGGTAGAGGCTCTGGAACTCAGGTACGGAACCCAAAACCAGTCAGAAATCTACAGGGCCAGGTTCAGGACCCGTTGCCAGATATACTGCTTTCTGCTCCTCTGTCCATCCGTTCATCTCTGCCAGTAACTCAAACTGTGCTCTATATGCTTCCCATGGTGCTTTCCCATCGTATTCCTGTGGCTTCCTTTGTACTGGATCACTCCTATTCATATCTGGGATGTGACTTCTAACGGGACTGAATATGTCTGCATTAGGGTTTAGCTGCGGGCTCTGTAAGGGGCTTGCCA
>NW_013807903.1:0-515 GCF_000517525.1 Limulus polyphemus
CTTCTTGTTTCTTTTCTCGTTCTTGTATTGCCGCCATCAAATCTGCTAAGCTGTAGTTTGATTTGCCACCTCTAGTTTCCATCTTCTTTTTTTATTTATTTCCTATCCCACTTGTGACACCAATTTGTTACGTGTCTGTGTTCGTTTGTTAATTTTCTGTAGAAATTCTTTCTGATAAACTTCAGCGATACAAGTCCTTTCTTAAATAAAACTAGTTTATTCTTTCTCAACTCAAATTTGCAATACACTTAATTTCCACAGTTACTTTAACTTAACACACGCTATACTTCACAAAGATTCACCCACTTTACTTATGGTTACTACCGCGCTTGACTCAATTCTCCATCTCTGTCTGCAATTCTATTCTGATTAATTGATTTCGCTTTATCTGGCAAGAATAGAGGGTGCGTAGTAAAGACCAGAGTTTCCACGAACAGACATGATCCTTCTGGAATATCATGACGTGTTACTATCGTCACGTGACTTCCGCTGTCGTAAAAACTCTTTAGCTAGTT
>NW_013807904.1:0-515 GCF_000517525.1 Limulus polyphemus
GCACTTTTGGCTTACTTCGCCAACCACATTTTATCCGGAAAGTCACGTCTGAGAGACGATCCACTATGTCATATGGGCCTTCCCATGGAGAAGACAACTTAGGAGACTTCCCTTTGGTCTTCCTGGGATTATACAACCACACCTTGTCTCCTAGTTCAAAGCTGACTTCAGTAGATCTCTTATGATAAGATAGCTTCATCGAATCAGCAGACGTTTTCAAGTTTGAACGCACTTGATGGTGAATATCATCCATCCTTTCCGTTAACACTTTCACAAACTCTGACACATTCTCAGGCAACTCTTCATAAGGTGGGCGTCCTTTATGCTTGGGTCCCCTTTTAGTACAACATGTAATGCATGTCCTGCTCCATTCTTCCACATCTTGCCTCATACCTATCCAGTAAAATCTTTGGCGTAGGTGACTCAATGTGTTCTTAATTCCGAGATGTCCTCCTGTTAAACTATCATGGGATTGACGCCGCACAACTTCCCCTAACTTCCTCGGTATAACTGTT
>NW_013807905.1:0-515 GCF_000517525.1 Limulus polyphemus
AGTTGTAATTGAGTAATAGTGACACTTACCATTACTTGGAACTTCTCTAGGTACCTTCTCCTGAGCCAAATTAATACAGCAACAAAACAATTATAATTCAGTAATAGTGACACTTACCATTACTTGGAACTTCTCTAGGTACCTTCTTCTGAGCCAAATTAATACAACAACAAAACAGTTGTAATTGAGTAATGGTGACACTTACTGTTATTGGGAACTTCTCTTGGTACCTTCTCCTGAGCAAAGACACAAATGGCTCTTTTGAAGTCGATGTCCGTTCCTACTCGATGAACAGAATCTCCGGTATCCCTCAGTCTTCCTTTTTAACCCACCAAACTTCAGTCTTCCTTTTTTAACCCACCGAACTTCGTAGTTAGTTCTTTAACATTTTCAATTTTGAAAATTATTATTTTACCTTTACAACTGCCACTGGAATGGGTAAAAGCATCATCTAAACTGCGTATACGTCTGAGAAACTCCATGCCATAAGCAACTGTTCTTGGTAATAAGCAAAG
>NW_013807906.1:0-512 GCF_000517525.1 Limulus polyphemus
TGTAATTCTTCTTCTGTTCTTCTTGTTTCTTTCTTTTCCTCCAACAGCTGCTGTAATCTCTCTTCTTGTTTCTTTCTTTTTCCTCCAACCACTGCTGTAATTTTCTTCTGTTCTTCTTGTTTCTTTTCTTTTTCCTCCAGCAGCTGCTGTAATTTCTCTTCTGTTCTTCTTGTTTCTTTTATTTTTCCTCCAACAGCTGCTGTAATCTCTCTTCTTGTTTCTTTTCTTTTTCCTCCAACCACTGCTGTAATTTCTCTTCTCGTTCTTCTTGTTTCTTTTCTCGTTGTTCTTGTTTCTTTTGCTGCTCTTGTATTGCTGCCATCACATCTGCTAAGCTGTAGTTTTATTTGCCGCTTCTCGTTTCCATTTTTTTCGTCCCACTCTCTGACACCAATTTGTTATGTCTCCATTCGTTAGATAATTTTCCGTAAATTCTTACCGAAGAAACTTTACCGATACAAGTCCTTTCTTAAATAAAACTGATTTATTCTTTCTGAATATAACTTTGCGAT
>NW_013807907.1:0-703 GCF_000517525.1 Limulus polyphemus
CAATAAAAGAATAAACCATTCAAAACTTTTACTTGTTGTTAAACAAATGTTTAAACAACTCTATTCAATTTCACCTAATACCATATGGAAAGTTTCAATGGCGTTTAAAGTTTTAATGTTGCCTAAAAAAGTATGTTGAATCTTTGAGTTTTAGCTCGAAGATATTAATTCTTTCGCAAAAAACAACAACAACAAAGGATGTTGAGAAACTCTATCTAACTTAAGTTTTTCGTGCAAGATTAGTGTTTTCCTCAGGCAACATAATTCCTATGTTTTCTATACTGTATAAAACAATCTAGAATGCGAAGTATTAATGCTACACAGGAAGTATTACTTGGAATCAATGAAGAAAATTAAAGATTATTTGAATTGTAAATGTATACATTAACTATACGTGACTTTTTAACCACTTCTTAGATTGAAAGAATTTTTCTAACAAAAGATAAAATTCTTGCAGTACAGGTAAACTTATCCGTAGAATGGTGAAACTTATGTTGAACCCACAGCCAGATGGCTGTCAAAAATGGTAAAGAACACTTTAACCCATGAAGTAAACTTCAGCTGGAGTTAGCCAAGTGTTAAATAGTTGTGATTTACTGCCAATAAACAAAGATTTCAAGATGATAGGACTAACTCAGATTGAATAAGAACTGAAATTATTCCCTTATAAAATTATGAAATTGCTAAAGCAAAATATCTGTTC
>NW_013807908.1:0-514 GCF_000517525.1 Limulus polyphemus
ACGTATTCGTTTTAATGACAACGTTTGTTTACATTGAGTTTATGTTTAAAAACGTGCCTAGCTTACAGTGTTAGTTACGTACTACGAAACTCCCGCCAGTTCTCCAAGATTGTAGAATATTCGTGAACGCAAGAAAAGACAATATATCCACTTCCGTAACCGGTTAAATATAGTTCAGTATTGTTGTCTGAACTTTCGAGAAAAACATTTCCCGCACATATAAAAAGACCAAGGCCAAAGAATAGAGTATATAAGTCTGCTAGGAACCTGTTATAACCGTGTATGCTATAAACCGTGATTTTACTAACCATTATCGACCGGAAAATATACGACATTTGACCAGTAACAGTTATAAATTTCGAACGTCAGTGGATTCTCATCGGACGTTAGTATCTTTCCGAAAGTATTACTGAATTCTCCTCGAACATTAGTGGTTTTATAAAAATATTGTCTTATTTCAACGGTCCGACAATTCAGTGTCTGATAAAGCTAGCTAGTTTCTCAGCAATTGTAC
>NW_013807909.1:0-513 GCF_000517525.1 Limulus polyphemus
GTGGTAAATACATGTCAGAACAGAAAAGGCTGAACTCGAGGAATTTAAAAATTCTTAGCATTCCAATATCTGTGTATTGTTTTTTATTATCCAGAATACGTGTTTCGAAATACTTAGAGATTTTTGTTTTATTTCAGAAAATAGTAAATCATAAATTTTATTTAATATGATAGCTACTGGTTTAATAATAGTATTTACTGAATTTGTAATAAATCAAAACTTAATTGGAATTTTATGTAGTTTTGGAATTGCATATAAGAAAGGTAAATTTAAATATTTAGAATCAACAGGTATATTTCATTTGTTATAACCTGTGCATAAAATATTTTACATATAAATCCAAAGTTGCTATTAGCACAAATAATCACAAATAGTTTTTGAATTTCTTTGATTTTTCTTTTAAATAAATTTAAATACTTTAACTTCTTTCTTATACTATTCATAATAAATATTTTCCATTCAAAGAAAAAATCTTCGGGAGTATAAACATTTTTTACTAATTTTTATAATATA
>NW_013807910.1:0-514 GCF_000517525.1 Limulus polyphemus
ACTTAATAAAAACAAGAAACAATTATACAGCAAGCTTACATCAAATCGTGGTTTTATCTTTCATACCCCAATCAATGTACAGAAAACAAAAATTCTCTCTTTATTTAATAAAAGTTCTACAACATTTAAACAACAATCCACTATATTGTTACGACAGTGGAGATCACGTGACCATAGTAACACGCCACGCTTCTAGAACGTTCATGAAGCGTCGGGAGACTAATAGATATGGGGTGGTATTGTATATATAAGACCGGTGGGAGGCGACGGAAACAATGTGTAATTGAACTGCGGACAGAGTATTGTTGAATTGAGCACGTGAGACATTCGTTGTGAATTATAGAGTTTGTTATAGCACGACTGTGGAAATTAAGTGTATTGCAAAGTGGAATTCAGAAAGAATAAACCAGTTTTATTTAAGAAAGGACTTGTGTCACTAAAGTTTCGTCGTAACGAATTTACGGAAAATTAACTAACGAACGGAGACATAACAATATCGTTAAGTATCTGCTCG
>NW_013807911.1:0-1115 GCF_000517525.1 Limulus polyphemus
ACTGAAGCATATATATATCGTTTGGGCTATTGTGGTGTAGACGTTTCGAGCAAACATTTGTTTTCAGTCTGATTTCTCTTGTTGAAGCTTTGGTCAGGGAAACGCCTACACCACAATAGCCCAAACGATATATATATGCTTCAGTAAACGGATGTGTACTTGACTTTTTGGAGAAATATACGTCGTTACTTAATATCGTAATGTTGAATAATTTGATGCTTTGGCTG
Organism: Limulus polyphemus; assembly: GCF_000517525.1. Lineage (NCBI taxonomy): Eukaryota > Metazoa > Arthropoda > Merostomata > Xiphosura > Limulidae > Limulus > Limulus polyphemus. The sequence continues at coordinate 228 of NW_013807911.1, forward strand.
TTAGTAGTCACTGGCTCTAAGGTAGGTACGTCATTTTTCATAACTAATTATGGTCGTCAAGGTGAGTGTCACTCTTTTTCTCTCACTACAGAATAGCCACACTTACAAATGTGGGTCTCTTATTTGATTCTCATTAACAAAGTAGTCACAGAAACCGAAATGGCTCACTTAATTGGTCCAGAATGATTGTAGATACTCTGATGGATCCTCTATATGCAGATCTTTGTGTTCACCACGTAGAAGAACAAATATTCAATATTTTTAGTATTATATTTCTCGGACATTCTTTTGACATTATTCGATCCTCAAAGATTAATTTTTAATGCGTAGACAATTTTGCCTTATTGGGTGTGGATTCAAACCTAACGAAATATATATACCTTTCGCTCATGGACTGAATCACAACATTCAGTATGCAGTAAATTGTAAAAACACACATATTTAGCTCAAACATATCATCATAATCATATATAATAATCGATTTAAGATATAAATGCCCTAAATAGTCATAACACTTTTGTTACCCCTATAGGGTTAGTTATATCTAGAATACAGTTTTACATGCTCCAGATCACGTAATGGTTCAATATGTCTTGTAACACAGCCTCCTGATATAACTTGCAATGAATCAACATGTGTTGTCACATAGCCCTGTGATATAGTTTTAATGACCCGATATATTTTGTTACACAGCCTAGTGATATAGTTTCTAATGATATATGTTATAATGACTCAATAAATTATGTTACACAGCCTCGTGATATGTTGTTTAGTGATTGAATACATCTTGTTACACAGCCTCGTGATATGTTGTTTAGTGACTGAATACATCTTGTTACACAGTCTCATAACATACTTTGTAATGACTCAATATATCTTGTTATATAG
>NW_013807912.1:0-512 GCF_000517525.1 Limulus polyphemus
TCCTGGATACCATTTTCTTCCTGCCACTTTTGGGTGTTTCTAGCAGTGTAACACGGTGCTCCATCTTCCTGGAACAACGTTTTGTTTTTGTCCACGAAACCCGAGGAATAAAGTGGCAAGAGTCCTTCCTCCAATATTTCGACGTATTTCGCAAAATTTATGTTGCCAACGCACTCCACTAAGGTCGATCTCCCACCAACCCAAACAGCTCCCCAAACCATCACGCTGAGACCACCATGCTTCACAGTTGGCTGCAATCTGTTGAGCCAAAACTCTTGGTGAGGCATTCTCCAAACCTATATCCTTCCACTGTCCGAAAATTGAGCGAATCTTAATTCGTCTGAGAACAATACGGTCTTCCAAAAGTCCAGAGACTTGGCCATCATATCACTTGCCCACTTCTTTCGTCTGACTATGTTGGCAGGTCTTAATAAGGGTTTCCGTCTAGCTGCTCTGCAACGATAACCCAATCTGTGGAGAATCCATTGAACAGATTGCGGGCTCATCCCACC
>NW_013807913.1:0-515 GCF_000517525.1 Limulus polyphemus
ACTTTGTTAATTACAGAGTCTCTAAAATATGAGTAACATAACAAATATAAACAAAAGTATAGTCAGCATTGCAGTTAATCCTACTAACTACTGATTGGGCCCCTCTGTGTATTTTACATAGTGATTTCACGAAGTTGTTTTGGTCTTCTTCATACTAAATGTTGAAACAAGCCCAAACAAAATTAATGAACATGATGCATTACGTAGACGGCCCTGTAGTTTGAGGGTTTATCATTCAATTAAACTGAAGAGTGGGAGTAGAGTAAAAGTTATACAATAACTTTAGCTTAATGGTGCCAAATGATATATACAGAGAGAGGCAAAAGAGCTGATTTTCCCTTTTGTTGTGAAGTAGTTGTGGAATGTGGAAAATGTGCTCGAATTGGATGTTTAGGCGTATTCGAGCCATTTGGTACGTGACGAGATGTCACAGTTTAAAGGTCAATGAAATGCTATCCCTGAAACTATTTGTCTGGGGTAAAAGGTCTGAATTCAAACGTTGTATGTCACAATGA
>NW_013807914.1:0-515 GCF_000517525.1 Limulus polyphemus
ATGAACACCTAGGTGTAACTATAGTTACCGAATTTATAACCACCATACTCATCTGTAGCGTTATTTGGTACAACCACTCCACGAATACCTAGGTGTAACTCTAGTTACCGAATTTATAACCAATATACACATTGTTAGCGTTATTTGGTACAACAACTCCACGAACACCTAGGTGTAACTCTAGTTACCGAATTTGTAACCACCATACTCATCTTTAGCGTTATTTGGTACAACAACTCCACGAACACCTAGGTGTAGCTCTAGTTCCCTAATTTATAACCATCATACTCATCTTTAGCCTTACTTGGCACAGCTACTCCATGAACACCTAGCTGTAACTCTAGTTACAGAATTAATGACCACCATACTCATCTTTAGCCTTACTTGGTACAAGTACTCCATGAACACTTAGGTTAACTCTAGTTACAGTATTTATAACCACCATACTCATCTGTAGCCTTACTTGGTTACAACTACTCCATAAACACCTAGGTGTATCTCTAGTTACCTAATAT
>NW_013807915.1:0-515 GCF_000517525.1 Limulus polyphemus
CATTGTCTTTTGAAATGTGGTGTTATCCATCTTGTTATTTTCAGAGAAACATTTTCCAGTTGTATGTCAAACTTAGATAAAAGTCATCTTATCTGTAATGTATTTCAAAGTTTATTGCAAACTACTATAAGCATCACAATATAAAATTATAAACTATGCAAATAAAAGAAGTAACACAAAATATTATGTTTCCTCAAACAATATGAATTAAAATATAGTTTATATTCTAGAATACATTATACTAAAACTTGCTAATTGTCCTCAAGTAAAGTTCTAAAATATATTGCTTCATTTTTTTAAATTTACAGTATGTGAGTATCTTCATTTCTTGTACTAATTTTTCTTTGTTCTAAATATTTAACAAAGGTACACTCGAACTATCTTTGCTATAATAGCTATCCTTGATTTTTAAATAATAGAGTATAGAGAAGGCAGCTAGTCAACAGCATCAACTGTTACTTTTTGGGCTATTATTTAGGATTTGATCGTTAACTTTATAATGCACACACATACAT
>NW_013807916.1:0-514 GCF_000517525.1 Limulus polyphemus
ACTCACACACACACACACACACACACACATATATATATATAGATACACACATTTATATATAAATATAATGTAAGGAAGAATAGCGTAAATTTAACACAGCGTATCTAAACCTTAGATGAAAAGTTATTGATTGTAATATTATGTAGAAAATGAAAGAGAAAAGAAACAACGCAGCTACAAACCAGACATGTACCACCTGGTCACACACCATAAGGTAGGTAGGTATGCAATGTGCCTTGGATTTTGAGGTACTGGTGGAAGTAAGACCCAAATTGCGTTGGGGTACACCGTCTATCCAGTTTAACCTCAGTTTCGCAGGCCTCACATTCTTAATAATAATAAAAATAAAAAGAGCAAATGTGGTTGCTCTAGCTTACAACTTCCCACATGTTTACCATCTTTCACTGTCTGCAGCCAGATGTGAGAGAGTGGCTGCTAAAAAAAAAAAATCAAGAAAGAAATAATTGGAATACATACATCAATAGGGACACAATAAAACTGTTCTTGAAGTTGG
>NW_013807917.1:0-684 GCF_000517525.1 Limulus polyphemus
TACAATGTAATATGTAAACTACGCTATATCTAGTGTAAAATATAATGTAATATGTAAACTACGTTATATCCAGTGTAAAATGCAATGTAATATGCAAACTACGTTATATCCAGTGTAAAATACAATGTAATAATATGTAAACTACGTTATATCCAGTGTAAAATGCAATGTAATATGTAAACTACGTTATATCCAGTGTAAAATACAATGTAATAATATGTAAACTACGTTATATCCAGTGTAAAATACAATGTAATAATATGTAAATTACGCTATATCCAGTGTAAAATACAATGTAATAATATGTAAACTACGCTATATCCAGTGTAAAATACAATGTAATATGTAAATTACGCTATATCCAGTGTAAAATGCAATGTAATAATATGTCAACTAAGCTATATCCAGTGTAAAATACAATGTAATAATATGTCAACTAAGCTATATCCAGTGTAAAATGCAATGTAATAATATGTCAACTAAGCTATATCCAGTGTAAAATACAATGTAATAATATGTCAACTACGTTATATCCAGTGTAAAATACAATGTAATAATATGTAAATTACGCTATATCCAGTGTAAAATACAATGTAATAATATGTAAACTACGCTATATCCAGTGTAAAATATAATGTAATATGTAAACTACACTATATCTAGTGTAAAAATACAATGTAATAA
>NW_013807918.1:0-515 GCF_000517525.1 Limulus polyphemus
TTAGCCTATATTTAAGTTTTCTCATTCTATCAAAACCTTTAATATTAAATATAGCCTTTGAGCCTCTAGGCTTATATTATGTTGTGATTACACCTTTCTCCACAGTGTGTGTAATTTTCATTCAAGCAATTTCAGACTTGTCTCCTGAATTGTTCGTGTAATTAAACGTGCCGAATTTTTAAATGTGATTAAGCAACTGCCAATAATTGATATGGTGCTCATAAGCATGATTTACCAGCATATACACTCATCTGCGTTGATTTTTTTACTGTTGTGTCACATTAATTAACATGAGTATGGGTGGTCTAAATAATGACAGTTAAAGTGAAACCAGGTCCAGATGTGCCTAACTAGTCCTGAGTTGCAACTATAATTGTATAATTCAAATATAATTTGTGGTTAGGAACTTAGGAAAGTAGAATGATTCCTTTCATCTGATAATTTGCATGTTGCAAATAAATAGTGTAGTCAGTATTTATTAATTTATTCTTTTAGCCCGTTATGTCGAAAAAAAG
>NW_013807919.1:0-515 GCF_000517525.1 Limulus polyphemus
TACCCCATATCTAGCAAGAAGTAGAACATTCGCCAAAGTACATGATAGTTCTAGAAACAAGAGAGCGTGAGAATTGTCACGTGATCTCGATGACGCAACAATATTATTCTGCACTGAGATCCTATAGAACGAACAAATATATTCAAAAACTTTGCTTTTACTTTTTTATTGATGATCTTTCCTACTAACGTATCATTTTGCGTAATTTATCTCTTGCCATGTCAGCACGGTAAGGTATGACTGACCTCGAAGGCAAGAAAACGGTGAGAGATTATTTATTTTATCTGAAAAAAATAACATAAATATAATTTGCTTTCCTGTAATATTTCTTGGAGAAACCGAAAATCATATACCTTACCAGTAAAAGTATTGTTACGTCTCTGGTCGTTTGTTAATTTCCAGTATAAATTCTTCCCGAGGAACTTCAGCCATTCAAGTCCTTTCTTATATAAAACTAGTTTATTCTTTCTCAATACAACTTTGCAATACACAGAATTTCCACGGTCACTTTAACA
>NW_013807920.1:0-515 GCF_000517525.1 Limulus polyphemus
GGGGCAGAGGACCAGCAATGTCGATGGCTACACTTTCCATTGGTGCATCAACTTGATATAACTTCATTGGAGCACATCCCTTATGCTTGGGTCCCCTTTAACAAAACATGTACTGCATGTTCTGCACCATTCTCCCACATCTTGTCTCATACCTATCCAGTAAAATCTGTGTCGTAGGTGACTCAGTGTTTTCTTAACTCCGAGATGTCTTCCTGTTACAGTATCATGGGATTGGCGCAGCACAACTTCCCGTAACTTTCTCGGTATAACCGTTTGCCAGGTCGTCACTTTCCCATCTGCAGTTTCCTATCTCTGGAGATGAATACCATCTTCGAGCTTCAACTGGTCCCATTGTGCCCAATAGTTCTTTGTCACAGCTAGACACTTTCTCCCAAGCAGAGCGCAAAACACTTGCTTTTAGAAAATCAATTATTGGCTTCAAATCTTGGTCTTTCTCCTGTTCTGCTTTGATATCTATATTTGGTTCCACTTCACCATCATCAACTCTTTCAGTC
>NW_013807921.1:0-747 GCF_000517525.1 Limulus polyphemus
GTATATTTATCATGTTGGTACTTTTTTATGCTTCAATACTGTATAAATCTCCATGTGAAAGTAGGACAGGACTTATCACATCTGAAATTTTTTGTCATTTGTAGACATTCTTTGTCACAAAACAGTCTCAACACAAACACCCTATTACGTTAAGTTACTATCAGTCTCAACACAAACACCCTATTACATTAAGTTACTATCAGTATCAACACAAACACCCTATTACATAAAGTTACTATCAGTCTCAACACAAACACCCTATTACATAAAGTTACTATCAGTCTCAACACAAACACCCTATTAGATAAAGTTACTATCAGTCTCAACACAAACACCCTATTACGTTAAGTTACTATCAGTCTCAACACAAACACCCTATTACATTAAGTTACTGTCAGTCTCAACACAAACACCCTATTACATTAAGTTACTATCAGTCTCAACACAAACACCCTATTACATAAAGTTACTATCAGTCTCAACACAAGAGATGTGTTAACATAAAAATTAGGTAATTTTAATTAACTCTCTTGCCACGGACATCTTTTTCTGTGCGTGTCACGAGGTCTTTAATTAAACTACTTTCTTTTCATGCTATACCAATAATTATAACATAAAAACATAGCTACTAATCCATATTTTAATAGTAAATATGTTTTAATTTCTTACTTTTAGAAGGCGATATAAAAAAAAATCTAGAATTTTCCCTAGTGTGAGAATTTTGACATTTGCTCTCTAGGCATCACC
>NW_013807922.1:0-516 GCF_000517525.1 Limulus polyphemus
TGTGTACTGTCAGTAAGAAAACACAAGATTTAACAATAATGTGTCCTGTCAATAAGAAGACACAAGATTTAACGATACTGTGTACTGTCAATAAGATGGCACAAGATTTAACGATACTGTGTACTGTCAATAAAAAGACACAAGATTTAACAATACTGTGTACTGTCAATAAGAAGACACAAGATTTAAAAGTATTGTGTACTTTCAATAAAAAGACACATGATTTAACGATACTGTGTACTGTCAATAAAAAGACAAAGTATTTAACGAAACTGAGTACTGTCAATATGAAGACATAAGATTTAACGATACTATGTACTGTCAATAAGAAGACACAAGATTTAACGATACTGTGTACTTTCAATAAGAAGACACAAGATTTTTCGATACTGTGTACTGTTAATAAGAAGACACAAGATTTAACGATACTGTGTACTGTCAATAAGAAGACACAAGATTTAACGATACTGTGTATTGTCAATAAGAAGACACAAGATTTAACAATACTGTGTACTG
>NW_013807923.1:0-608 GCF_000517525.1 Limulus polyphemus
GATACCTACATGGACATTGTCCTATCAACACATTAATGTAACTGTTGATACCTACATGGACATTGTCCTATCAACACATGGATGTAACTGTTGATACCTACGTAGACATTGTCCTATCAACACATGGATGTAACTGTTGATACCTACGTAGACATTGTCCTATCAACACATGGATGTAACTGTTGATACCTACGTAGACATTGTCCTATCAACACATGAATAACTGTTGATACCTACATGGACATTGTCCTATCAACACGTAGATGTAACTGTTGATATCTTCATGGACATTGTCCGATCAACACATGAATAACTGTTGATACCTACATGGACATTGTCCTATCAACACATCAATGTAACTGTTGATATCTACACGGACATTGTCCTATCAACACAAGAATGTAACTGTTGATACGTACATGGACATTGGTCCTATCAACACATGAATTTAACTGTTGATATCTACATGGACATTGTCCTATCAACACATGAATAACTGTTGATACCTACATGGACATTGTCCTATCAACACATGAATTAACTGTTGATACCTACATGGACATTGTCCTATCAACACATGGATGTAACTGTTCACACTTACGTAGACA
>NW_013807924.1:0-693 GCF_000517525.1 Limulus polyphemus
TCGTTATTTGGTACACTAACTCCCCGAACATCTAGGTGTAACTCTAGTTACCGAATTTACAACCAACATATTCATCTTTATCCTTACTTGGTACAACTACTCCATCAACACCTAGTTGTAACTGTAGTTACTGAATGTGTAACCCATACTCATGTTTAGCGTTATTTGGTACAACAACTCCACGAACACTTAGGTGTAGCTCTAGCTACTGAATTTATAACCACCATACTCATCTTTAGCGTCATTTGGTACAACAACTCCACGAACACCTAAGTGTAACTCTAGTTAAACAATTTATAACCACCATACTCATCTTTAGCCTTACTTGGCACAACTACTCCATAAACACCTAAGTGTAACTCTAGTTACCGAATTTATAACTACCATACCCATCTTTAGTTTTACTTGGCACAACTACTTCATGAACACCTAGGTGTAACTACAGTTACCGAATTTATAACCACCATATTCATTTTTAGCCTTAATTTGGTACAACTACTCCATGAACACATAGATGTAACTCTAGATACCGAATTAATAACCCCTATAATCATCTGTAGCGTTATTTGGTACAACAACTCCACGAATACCTAGGTGTAACTCTAGTTATGGAATTTATAACAACCATATTCATCTTTAGCCTTACTTGGTACAACTACTCCACGAATACGTAGGTGTAACTCTAGTTACCGC
>NW_013807925.1:0-515 GCF_000517525.1 Limulus polyphemus
ATCAATTTTAGATTGTGGGATTTTCGCCCACTCTTGCTTCAAAATTTGGAGTAGATCGCTCTTCGAAGTTGTTTTTTTTGGTTGTTTCTTGACTTTCTGGTCAAGTATGGCCCAGAGGTTTTCGATGGGGTTCACGTCAGGAGATTGGCTTGGCCAGGGCAACTTCTGAATAGCATTTTCTTCCTGCCACTTTTGGGTGTTTCTAGCAGTGTGACATGGTACTCCATCTTCCTGGAACAACGTTGTGTTCTTGTCCATGAAACCCGAGGAATAAAGTGGCAAGAGTCCTTCCTCCAATATTTCGACGTATTTCACAAAATTTATGTTGCCAACGCACTCCACTAAGCTCGATCACCCACCAACCCAAACAGCTCCCCAAACCATAATGCTGAAACTACCATGCTTCATAGTTGGCTGCAATCTGTTGAGCCAAAACTCTTGGTGAGGCATTCTCCAGACCCATATCCTTCCACTGTCCAAAAACTGAGCGAATCTTGACTCGTCTGAGAACAATA
>NW_013807926.1:0-515 GCF_000517525.1 Limulus polyphemus
AACGAATAGTCGGATTGACCATCACATTATAACGCCCCCACGGCTGAAAGGGCGATGATGTTTGGTGTGACGGGGATTCGAACCCGCGACCCACAGATTGCGAGTCGAGCGCCCTAACCACCTGGCCAGGCCGGGCCTAATTCTGTTAGGATGGCTACCTCATCTGCACTTACGCTTCTAAATATTTTGTTAGAGTGGTTTTGTTCATTTTTGTTTACGATATATACATTATATTTTCATTTTCGCAACAACACCCATAAAACATCCGTCTAAGAACATTATAAGTGCATTCTCGTACAACTTTATTTAATCTATAAAAATTGCATTGGAATGTCCCCCAAATTACCAACTTACAAATTAAATATATATATATAAGTAGAAAAATGCGAAGGTGATAAAATAAAGAAATTAGACTTTTGGAGAAAAATCACTATGGTAGTAATTTATTAACTTGGCGACATTTTGAGCAAACGCTCTTTTTCAAGCATGTATATATATATATATATATATATATA
>NW_013807927.1:0-1037 GCF_000517525.1 Limulus polyphemus
CTATCAACAGTTACTACACAGATATGATATTATACACCACAAAACACCCCGTGGATCTGCTATTCAAGTCTCCACAGTGTTTAATAAAATATGTATAATAAAATTACTAATCATTTAAAGCTTGTTTATTGTCGGAAGTACATCTTATCAGGCAGGCAGTAGCACTACCTATGTAGAGATGGCTCCGATTGTTCATCGAAATAGTATTTTAAATATCTTCTCAATAGGTCATCAGAACTTTACAATAGTATACAGTGTTTCCTTTTATAACAATATCTATGTAATGACCGAGTCACAAGTTGTGGGAATGTCTGTAAATATCATAGTAAAAAGTTTGAATTTCTTGTTATTCTTCTTCTTTTTTATTACATGGTAACTCAAAAACCAAAACAATGGTGTCAACCAATTTCACTGAGTTGACATAGTTTCAACAGGAGTATCCGCTTTTATAACTATTATAAATAACTAGAAGTAATTAAAAAAACATAATTCTATTGTAAACGAGATTATCATTTCCTCTTGAAATTGACTTTCTTACAGACATCTGGTGTTCCTTTAAGAAGCTTAACTATAGGATGAAATAGTAATTACCAACCAATGATAGAAAAGTAATATATATTACAGTTGGAACCTAACTGTATTTAAAACTTAGTTATAAATACAACCTTCCTATGTCTATTGAAATACTGCATTAAAAAAGCAACAACAAGTAAACAACTAAAGAAAAATTTTTCAAAAAAGGAAGTAAAGTAGGGATGGCTAATATCATCCCTACTATTTTGTTTGCATTGTTTTTGAAGGATTGACATAAGCCATTCTAAATTTACTTCCCTTTTGAAAAGTTTTTTCTTTACTTGTAATATTTAAGGTTATAACGTTTCACCATGGCTAACCATCAGGTACAAAATAACTTTGTAACCATAAATATTATACTCTGTATATCCGACAGTAAACAAGCACTTATTGGTCATATTATACAAGTGTTTGTTTTCAAGTTGTCTGTTTCCACTCATGTCTAGTCCAGTTCAGTACTTTAA
>NW_013807928.1:0-514 GCF_000517525.1 Limulus polyphemus
ACAATCCATCTGTAATAAAAGACCTACCAGACACTATCCATCTGTAATAAAAGTCCTACCAGCCACAATCCATCTGTAATAAAAGTCCTAAAACCACAATCCATCTGTAGAAAAACACCTACCAGCCAATCTCTATCTATAGTAAAAGACCTATCAGCCACTATACATTAATAATAAAACACCTAAAAGTCACTATCCATCTATAATAAAAGACCATTCAGTCACTATCCATCTGTAGTAAAAGACCTACCAGTCACTATCCATCTATAATAAAAGACCTACCAGCAACTATCCATATATAATAAAAGATCCTGCCAGTCACTATCCATCTATAATAAAGATCTACCAGTCACTATACATCTGTAATAAAAGACCTACCAGCCACAATCCATCTGTAATAAAAGACCTACCAGCCACAATCCATCTGTAATAAAAGACCTACTAATAACTATCCATCTATCATTAAAGACCTACCAGACACTATCCATCTATAATAAAAGACGTACCAGCCACT
>NW_013807929.1:0-568 GCF_000517525.1 Limulus polyphemus
TGAAATAATCCGTCACCACACAAATCTACTTGTTTCCAGCATGAGTTTGGGGCAGAGGTCCAGCAATGTCGACGGCTACTCTTTCCATTGGTGCACAAACTTGATATAACTTCATTGGAGCGCGTCCCTTATACTTGGGTCCCTTTTTAGCAAAACATGTACTGCATGTTCTGCACCATTCTTCCACATCTTGTCTCATACCTATCCAGTAAAATCTGTGTCGTAGGTGACTCAATGATTTCTTAACTCCGAGATGTCCTCCTGTTACAGTTTCATGGGATTGACGCAACAATATAAAGTTTATTCTTATATTTTGTAAATGGCTTAAAATTCATTGTACAAATGACTACAATAAAACCTCTGTTGGTTGTGAAACAGACTAAATACATTCATCTCAATAATACAGGAAAGCTATGATATTCTCACAGATGAGGTCTCAATACACTGAAGAGCTTAAGTTTCGAATTCCAACATAAATCTTGCCTATAATGAGAGGAATGTGACGAGGACTAATCTTTTAAGTACTGTAAAGTAATTTTCATTGTAAGTTATGGTGTCTGTATGGTTT
>NW_013807930.1:0-515 GCF_000517525.1 Limulus polyphemus
ATCTTTGTTTGTTTACCATAGTTTCTAAAGATCTTTGTTTGTTTACCATAGTTTCTAAAGATCTTTGTTTGTTTACCATAGTTTCTAAAGATCTTTGTTTGTTTACCATAGTTTTAAAGATCTTTGTTTGTTTACCATAGTTTCTAAAGATGTTTGTTTGTTTACCATAGTTTATAAAGATCTTTGTTTGTTTACCATAGTTTCTAAAGATGTTTGTTTGTTTACCATAGTTTCTAAAGATCTTTGTTTGTTTACCATAGTTTCTAAAGATGTATGTTTGTTTACCATAGTTTCTAAAGATGTATGTTTGTTTACCATAGTTTATAAAGATCTTTGTTTGTTTACCATAGTTTCTAAAGATGTTTGTTTGTTTACCATAGTTTCTATAGATGTTTGTTTGTTTACCATAGTTTCTAAAGATGTATGTTTGTTTACCATAGTTTCTAAAGATGTATGTTTGTTTACCATAGTTTCTAAAGATGTTTGTTTGTTTACCATAGTTTCTAAAGATCTTT
>NW_013807931.1:0-514 GCF_000517525.1 Limulus polyphemus
GGAGTCTTTTTCACGCCACGTGTGGGGTCTTCTGCCCTCCATGGATAATAAAGTGGATCAGTCTACATCTACTCCAATCTCTGTCCCCACTGTTCCTTCCAGTGACTGCCTGGGTCAACCTCCTTGGGCACCAGCCTCTGGTGTCCGTGCGGGTCCATCTTTCGCCCCTAAATGCAGGATGATTATTCAATCACATCCTCAGTCATTGGATTCTCACTCTGATGACAGAGATCTGCCCGCTCATTCAAGGGCAGGATCCATGGAGGTCGATCGACCTCCATCTAGTAAAGAAAAACGGCGTGGTCGTAAACCGAAGGGTTCTCCACCCTCTTCTCCTAAACATACATAAAAATGGCCACTTTGATACAGTGGAACTGTCGAGGTTTTCGTTCGGCCTTGATTGACTCCTATCATCCCGCATGTCTCTCCTTACAGGAAACATTTCTGAAACCTGCCGATACAGTCACCCTTCGGCAGTTTTCCTTGTACCGGAATGACAGGTTGTGTGATGGGC
>NW_013807932.1:0-515 GCF_000517525.1 Limulus polyphemus
TTTGTGCTCGTAAGCCTGACGTTGGTGAAAGGCGACGCTATAAATAAAACTTGGAAAAAGTTGTGTAGTAAGTTTATTTTCAAACATTATTGATGTATAAAATATTAAGCAATAGTATTATTAAAATAAATGTTCTCATTTCATATCTGTACTTGATCAGTAGAAAAACAAAGCAAAAGAAAACTAGAATAAAATATTACTAAAGTAAAGCTATATACTTTTATACCCAATTATATTTTACGATCTATCATAAGGACAAATACGATAAATATTTCCTTGCATTTAATTAAGTATTTTTAATTAACCTGTTTCGTAACATGAGAAAAATATCCTCTTCAGGTAATTCAAACACATTGTTACGTCTCCGTTTGTTAATTAACTTTCCGTAACTTCGTTCCGACGAAACTTTAGCGACACAAGTCCTTACTTAATAAAACTGGTTTATTCTTTCTGAATATAACTTCACGATACAGTTGATTTCAACATTCGCGCTAAAACAAACGCTATAACGAACG
>NW_013807933.1:0-1129 GCF_000517525.1 Limulus polyphemus
CATACTGGTTAGGGATACAGTAAACCACATACCGCCTGCCTTGTTCGATGTTTTCAGGAATAATGTTTACTTCTTCGGGCCGCAAAGAGGGCAGACAAAACAAACTCTTTGATGTTATAATAAAGTAAAATGATATTGAAATCAAACCTTCTAAAGAGATCTTCATTGTCACTTATAGTTTATTTTCAATACCCAGTATATTAGCCTTAACTTAAATTTCTTTCAGCGATTTAGGAATTATTTTCGTAAGTTCTGTGTTGCTAAGATACAGATTAATTGTTAGCGTTATTGTTATCAGCGCGTGCTGTTTATAATGCGAAAACACTAAATCAATAATGTATTTTAAATGTGACAATTTAAGCGTCGAAGTGTGACGAAGTCTAAAAGCCAATAATACTAAAAAATATGATAAATATTACGTATTGTTGTTTGACAATATTTGAGCTAACGAATACATATTATTGTCAAAGTGAAAATACTTAAAATACTCGTTGGAAAGCTTAAACAAATGGCGCAAATCAAAATTTGGGAAGTAATTTTTATATTTCTTTGTAGAAAAGCTGTTGTCTGAAACATCCTCTTGAATAAATCTGAAACTCGTTGTATCATAGATTTATACCTTGGGTTGTTTATTGTACTATCGACTAAAATACTGGCGCTTTTTTCATATTATTATTTGCTGTTTTATAACTACCACAACAATATTAATTCAACAGTGAAACGTCACTCATTCACTATAGTTTAAGTCACCCACTTTTCATCATTTGTCCAAAGAAACATGAATTTATGGCCCATGAATGTGATTTTTTCATGCCGATTCCAAGATTCTCACCATTTACAAATACGCACCTTGGTACATGTGGGAGTTTCTAACAGAAATGGACTTTAACTTCAAACTTCACCTAACTCTCCTATATAGTTTCACAACAAAACGTCATAATCACACCCCATTTCCATAGAAGACTTTTTAATTCTAACTACTGATTGTATTTGTCACGAACTGTTGATAACAGAAAGTATACATGTTATGAACGAAAATCCAAGCCTCAATAGAAATATAAACTATTTCCCCCTTGCTTTATTCAAATAGCTTTTTTTTTAACTGGATATTTTATAAGTTTTCTAACAC
>NW_013807934.1:0-515 GCF_000517525.1 Limulus polyphemus
AAGATCATCTATCGCATGGCGCATGTGTTACGCACTTCATTCTTGGCCGTTTCATAAGTAAACTCAGTTTCAACAACTTTCCTATAAAGATCACATTGTATACAAAACTATACATATCCACGATATTGTTGTCCGTGGAATATTCCATAGCAAGATGTAACTTGAAACTTTAGCTACATTCCCGTAGTGCTCATTAATAATTTTGAGTGATAGTTCTTTTCTAACTTTTATATTAATTTTCAAAAGAAATTCAAAATTTTAAGAAGTAATTTTCAATTTCCATTAAAAAGTAAATCCAAAAAATTATCATTATTCATCACTGAAAATTACAATTATTTTTATTTATTTAACGTTAATTATCTCACATAACGCCCGTCAAGTGGCACAGCAGTGTACCTGTGGACTTACAATGATAGGACTCGGGTTTCGATACCGGTGACGGGCAGAACACAAATAGCCCATTGTTCAGCTTTGTGCTTAGTTACAAACAAATCTGACATAATAATTTTATACCT
>NW_013807935.1:0-515 GCF_000517525.1 Limulus polyphemus
GAATAAGTCAGTGGCAAATTTCGCAGAATTTGGGAATCCCGCTTTCGACAGTCAACAGAATCATCATGCAGTTCAGGAAACACGGCAAGGAAACAACTGATCAGCATCCGGGTCATCCTGGTCCATCGGAGAGGACAAAAAAGGGCTGTGAAATGGAGCATCGAAATGGATCCCAGATTAACGACTGCAGAAGTGGCCAAAGTTGGTGGGATGAGCCTGAAATCTGTTCAACGGATTCTCCACAGATTGGGTTATCATTGCAGAGCAGCTAGGCGGAAGACCTTATTAAGACCTGCCAACATAGTCAGACGAAAAAAAGTGGGCAAGTGGTATGATGACCAAGCCTCTGGACTTTTGGAAGACCGTATTGTTCTCAGATGAATCAAGATTCGCTCACTTTTCGGACAGTGGAAGGATATGGGTCTGGAGAATGCCTCACCAAGAGTTTTGGCTCAACAGATTGCAGCCAACTGTGAAGCATGGTGGTTTCAGCATGATGGTTTGGGGAGCTGTTT
>NW_013807936.1:0-898 GCF_000517525.1 Limulus polyphemus
TGAATGCTCTAGTATTTACTAGTAGGGTAGGCTGGTATATATATAAGATGGGGAAAACGTGACGCGGGAGGTAATGTAATGTGTGTGTAGATAGGTAGTGAGTAATTGAACTGCAGTCACAGGTTATCGTTGAAGTTAACGTTCGTTCGCTCGTGATACTGTTTGTTTTAGCTCGAGTATTGAGATTAAGTGTATCGCAGAGTTATATTCGGAAAGAATAAACCAGTTTTATTAAGTAAAGACTTGTGTCGTTAAAATTTCGTCGGAACGAAGTTACGGAAAAATCAATTAACAAACGGAGACGTAACACTATTTTCGCCACAACTACAGTTGTGCATCTATAGGCCTACTTCCTCTGTCGTTCACGTCTTCTTTCACTGATATTTACCACTGTATAATCCTGGCTGGCTCGACAAATGTTAAGTTTCGTATAGAGCCACGATTCTTTACAGTACATGTATGTGACTTCTTGGTGATAAATTTCAACAATAAATGGACAGCACACTATCCATTTGTTTTAAAATAATATATTCAAAACAAAGCAAACGTATGTACAAAAAGAAGTATATACACTATAAGTTATCACAGTTGAATCTAGAGCTTTAAATATTTATTTTTATTTTTGTCAAAAGTCCACACAGGCTAGTTCAAATACTTTAGAACCCAATTTACAAGACAAATTATTCTTCCTTATCTATGTTGTTACAATACAAGCTGTGACACTTTCATTTTAGAAATCGCTTATTATGTCTAAACTGACAAGCACGCAGAGTAACTTCACTTTTTTAGTGTTGTTACGTCTCCGTTCGTTAGTTAATTTTCCGTATAATTTCGTTCCGACGAAGAAACTTTATCGACACAAGTCCTTTCTTAAATAAAACTGGTTTATTCTTTCTGA
>NW_013807937.1:0-652 GCF_000517525.1 Limulus polyphemus
AGAAACTTGGTTCAATGAAGTTAAGTGTCTTATGTGACCTAAAACGCAAACATAAATTAATGACGTACAATGTATGAACTGAGAATAATCTTCTTCGAATACACTGTTAAGTAGCAATTTCTAATTTGGAGGTTCATGGTTTGAAACCCGTATGAACAAAGAAGGGTCATCTACTCCTGAAAGATCTTAGTTCTTTTCCTTTTGAAGTGGTCTGATGGTTTAGCCTGACATGGCCTGGTGGTTAGGGCTGGCTTGAACTGGTGGTTAGGGTGCTTGAATTGCAACCTGCGGGTTGTGGGTTCGAAGCCCTGTCACCGACTATGTTCGCCCTTTTAGCCGATGGGGCGATATAATGGGCGGTTGATTCCACTATTCATTAGTAAAAGAGTAGTCCAAGAGTTGGCGGTGGGTGGTGTTGACTAGCTGCTTTCCTTCTAGTCTTACACTGTTAAGTTAGCAGCTTTCCTTCTAGTCTTACACTGCTAAGTTAGCTGCTTTCCCTCTAGTCTTACACTGCTAAGTTAGCTGCTTTCCCTCTAGTCTATCACTGCTAAGTTAGCAGCTTTCCCTCTAGTCTATCATTGCTAAGTTAGCTGCTTTCCCTCTAGTCTATCATTTCTAAGTTAGCAGCTTTCCCTCTAGTCTATCATTT
>NW_013807938.1:0-516 GCF_000517525.1 Limulus polyphemus
GCAGTGTTACATCGTAACAAACAACCGTAGTAATTCAGTGTTACATCGTAACAAACAACATTAGTAATACAGTGCTACATCGCAACAAACAACCGTAGTAATACAGTTTTACATCGCAACAAACAACCGTAGTAGTACAGTGTTACATCGTAACAAACAATCGTAGTAATACACTATTATATCGTAACAAACAACTGTAGTAATACACTATTACATCGTAACAAACGACCGTAGTAATACACTATTATATCGTAACAAACGACCGTAGTAATACACTATTATATCGTAACAAACGACCGTAGTAATACAGTTTTACATCGTAACAAACAACCGTAGTAATACAGTGTTACATCGTAACAAACAACCGTAGTAATACAGTGTTACATCGCAACAAACAACCGTAGTAATACAGTTTTACATCGTAACAAACAACCGTAGTAATATAGTGTTACATCCCAACAAACAACTGTAGTAATACACTATTATATCGTAACAAACAACTGTAGTAATACACTA
>NW_013807939.1:0-515 GCF_000517525.1 Limulus polyphemus
TTGCTTTAACATTGACTGGCTCTATCTCCTGGCACACACCCAACAATGCCCCTTCCTTAAGTGTCTGCTCATATTCAGAGAAATTGGCCACTGTTATAGGTACTACTTGGCGACCTGCTACAAGTGACCTTCCAATCTTCAAATCCGCTGGCCTGGATGGGTCTTCCACTGCTTCTACAAGCATTGGGCTTCCATAGGGATGTTCTTTTATCCTTCCCGAAATTATCTTCTCCGACATCGGGGGTATTGTAGTTGATTTAAGTGCCATGACATGCAGATCAACGGATGTAGCAACACTTACTGGAGTCTGGCCCTTGTTGTTTCCAATAGTCATTTTATCGAAATGACTACACACTTCCTCGGTAGTAGATAGTCCAATCCTAATATGCATTGGTCTTCAATGTCAGCCAAGTATACTTTCTGTCTGTTTTTCATGCCAATCAGCTCGATAGTTACCCACACTGGTCCCCATAATCTTGTAGAATGTCCTGTCACATCACAGAGCTTCTGTACAG
>NW_013807940.1:0-485 GCF_000517525.1 Limulus polyphemus
AGGCAATGGCAAAGTCACACAAGATCAACAAGGAACATTTGACATGGGACCAATCTGTACACAAGTAGCATCTGTTGATGAACTCATAGCAAAGGTTTCCCAAACCTTTCTGAAAACTATTAAAATCACAGGTGGCTGTTGAAAAGAGCAATATTACTCCAAAAAACAATGTTGTCAATGTCATCAACACACAGCTGTTGCAGCAGATACCTGGTAATATCCCAGTTCTGTAAGTCAGTTGACTCAGTGCCTGATCAAACCCAAGTGGTCAACTATCTCCCAAAGCTTCTGAATTCTCTTGAACCTCCTGGAATCCCACCACATTGTCTCAGTCTAAAAGTAGGAGCACCAATCATGGTTCTCCGAAATTTGGATCCACCACGTCTGTGCAATGGAACAAGACTGGCAATAAAGAAGTTTATGCCCCATGTTATTGAAGCTACAATACTTTCTGGATGTGGTAACAGTGAAGATGTGTTCAAACC
>NW_013807941.1:0-1350 GCF_000517525.1 Limulus polyphemus
CTTCTTATTGAAAGGAAGATTTAACAATACTGTGTTACAAGATTTAACAATACTGTGTCCTGTCAATAAGTAGATACAGGATTTATCAATACTGTGTCCTGCCAATAAGAAGACACAAGATTTAACGATACTGTGTACTGTCAATAAGAAGATACAAAATTTAACAATATTGTATCCTATCAATAAGAAGATAAAGGGTATTATCAATACTGTGTACTGTCAAAAAGAAGAAATAAGATTTAACGATAATGTGTACTATCATAACAAGTCATAAGATTTAAAAATACTGTGTACTGTCAATAAGAAGCCACAAGATTTAACAGTACTGTGTCGTGTCAATAAGAAGATACAGGATTTATCAATAATATGTACTGTCAATAAGAAGACATTGTACTGTCAGTAAAAAGACACTATCATAACAAGTCATAAGATTTAATGATACTGTGTACTATCAATAACAAGCCACAAGATTTAACGATACTGACACAGTATCGTTAAATCCTACATCTTCTTATTGACAGGCAATAAGAAGACACAAGATTTAACAATACTGTGTCCAGTCAGTAAGAAGATACAGGATTTATCAATACTGTGTACAGTACACAGTGTTGAAGATACAGGATTTATTGTCAATAAGAATATAAAGGATTTATCAATACTGTGTACTGTCAATAAGAAGATAAAGGATTTATCAATACTGTGTACTGTCAATAAGAAGACACAAGATTTAACAATACTGTGTCCTGTCAATAAGACGATACAGGATTTATCAATACTGTGTCCTGTCAATAAGAAGATACATGATTTATCAGTACTGTTTCCTGTCAATAAGAAGATACAGGATTTATCAATACTGTGTACTGTCAATAAGAAGACACAAGATTTAACATTACTGTGTCCTGTCAATAAGAAGATACAGGATTTATCAATAATGTGTCCTGTCAATAAGAAGATACAGGATATATCAATTCGGTGTACTGTCAATAACAAGACACATAATTTAACAATACTGTGTCCTGTCAATAAGAAGATACAGGATTTATCAATACTGTGTACTGTCAATAAGTGACAAAAGATTTAACGATACTGTGTACTGTCAATAAAAGACACAAGTATTAAAATACTGTGTCCTGTCAATAAGGTACACATTATTGTTAAATCTTGTGTCTTCTTATTGACAGTACACAGTATTGATAAATCCTGTATCTTCTTATTAACAGTACACCGAATTGATAAATCCTGTATCTTCTTATTGACAGGACACATTATTGATAAATACTGTATCTTCTTATTGACAGGACACAGTATTGTTAAATCTTGTGTCTTCTTATTGACAGTACACAGTATTGA
>NW_013807942.1:0-515 GCF_000517525.1 Limulus polyphemus
CTCACAGGAAAAGGCCTACAAGTATATGCAGGCATGCCGTCAGAAGATGCCATGGATTATGACAAATTAAAAGTGTCTTTACTCAAACTATATGAACTTACTGAAGAAGATTTTCATCAGAAGTTCAGAGGAGTTAAGCCCGACTCAAGAGAAACTGTATTTCAATTTGTGGCACGTCTGCGGCAATATTTCACCAGATGGACTGGCAGACCTATTAGTAAGTGAACAGTTCATGACCACATATTCAACTGTCATGTCACTGTTCCTAAAGGAGAGAGCACCAAAAGACGTAGATGAGATGATCAAGCTGGCAGAACAGTATGTGGAAGTCCATGGAGGTAGTATAACTGATAAGTCCTAGAATGTCCAGTTACATTTGAAGCTACTAATGGCTAACCAGAAGCAGGAGTTTACCAAAGGTGACAGAAGATTAATAGAAAGAAGGGAGAAGAGATGATATGTTTGTTATAAAATGGAACATATTGCAAAGGAGTGCAAGTCCATTACCAGCAAAC
>NW_013807943.1:0-514 GCF_000517525.1 Limulus polyphemus
AATAATATCAATAGTACGTTATACACTAAAACATATAGAATAATATCAATAGTACGTTATACACTAAAACATATAGAATAATATCAACAGTACGTTCTACACTAAAACATATAGAATAATATCAACAGTACGTTCTACACTAAAACATATAGAATAATATCAAAGTACGTTCTACACTAAAACATATAGAATAATATCAAAGTACGTTCTGCACTAAAACATATAGAATAATATCAATAGTACGTTCTACACTAAAACATATAGAATAATATCAACAGTACGTTCTACACTAAAACATATAGAATAATATCAATTGTACGTTCCACACTAAAAGATATAGAATAATATCAACAGTACGTTCTACACTAAAACATAGAGAATAATATCAACAGTATGTTACACACTAAAACATATAGAGTAATATCAACAGTACGTTCTACACTAAAACATCTAGAATAATATCAACAGTACGTTCTACACTAAAACATATAGAATAATATCAACAGTACGTTCT
>NW_013807944.1:0-515 GCF_000517525.1 Limulus polyphemus
CTCACTAATTGATATAAATCCTTTTGTAAATCAGCAGCATCCTCATAACAGCTAGCAACACCCAATACCTTAATATTATCTGCAAATTTAAGTATTTTATTGACTATTCCTTCATCTATGTTTCTGATGTAAGTCAATAAGAGCAAAGGTTCTGAGGCACCCAGCTTGTGACATAATATAGTTTGACAGAATTCCATTTAAAACAACCATCTGCTTTTTTCCATCTACCCACTCTTCTATCTAGTTTGCTAACATATCCCCCACACCTATACAAATAGTTTTTTTACAACCCTTTTGTGTGGCACCTTGTGAATTACTTTCTGAAAATCCAGATGCACAAAATCTACTCTCTTTTACCCTCATCTACATAAGCAGTAACCTTTTCAAAGAATGTCAAAAGATTTGGAAGGCAAGATTTTCCCTTAGTGAACTCAAATTGACTATCCATTAAAATTCCAAACTTTGTTAAATGACTTTGGAAAGCATCTTTTACCAAACTTTCCAAAACTTTTCCT
>NW_013807945.1:0-671 GCF_000517525.1 Limulus polyphemus
GATATAAAAATGTGAAAATTAAAGATTTTTTGTTTGAAATTCTCAATAAACATTTTTAGTTTTTAATAAGGTCATTTAAACATCTTGGCACTATTTTCCTACATGTATTAACACCAATATTGCACATAAATATAAAAGTGCTTTTAAAGGGTAAATAAAATCTGAAAATTGGTGGTTACAGTAGACTACAAATAAACTTAATGGGTGGAGGTTGGGAGTAATACTAGTTGAAATAACTGGGTTGTTTTTTTTTATACAAGTATAATTTGTCTACTGTACTACCAATATTAACTTATTAATTTCAGCTTTTGCTCCTATAATGGGGGCTGGAATCAAATGTCAGGACGTAAGGTTACTTTACTTACCTTCAGTGGTAGGACCTTATTTAATTTCTTTTTTCTTTCATTTTACATTTCTCTGGAGAGCAGTCACCTTCCCACAACTGTCTGCAGGTAGTGAAAGGTGATATAGATGCGAGTCATTGTGAGCTTGTGTGCTCACCTTCCCACAACTGTCCCACAATGACCCACATCTACATCACCTTTCACTACCTGCAGAGCTTGTGTGCTCACCTTCCCACAACTGTCTGCAGGTAGTGAAAGGTGATGTAGATGTGGGTCATTGTGGGCTTGCGTGCTCACCTTCCCACAACTGTCTGCAGGTAGTGAAAG
>NW_013807946.1:0-537 GCF_000517525.1 Limulus polyphemus
TCATACTTCAATACAAAGATGCTCTCGGTGTAAGGCTTTTGAAATGGTTATCATTTCATGAAAATTCCCAATAGTTATTTTAAAATATGTTATTAAAATTTCGGCTAGCTTCGATTTTACTGTTTTTTTTTGTCTTAAGTTATATTATAAACAAAGAATAGCTTTAAAAATAAGATTATTCAAATAGAATCCAAATATTTTAAGCCGTGACGTCTTCTTATAAAACAAACACACACATTTCGATTATTTTTACTCTGGGTTAGGCAAAGTTCAATTTTTCTTAGCTTTTCACTGGATATAATATTTTTAGTTAATGCTATAGTGCCTGAATTTTGAGTTGTCCGACGTTTTAAGCACTATCCGATATTTTTCTATTAATTTTGAATAAAAAATGCACTTTTTTCCATTTTCCAAAAAATTCATATTTTCACTGAAACGCTAAGGCCATGTTTTTGCTCAAATTTTGAAAAAAATTGTTTTTCCTCATACTTCAATACAAAGATGCTCTCGGTTTAAGGCTTATGAAATGGGTTATCA
>NW_013807947.1:0-558 GCF_000517525.1 Limulus polyphemus
ATAGTTACCGAATTTATAACCACCATACTCATCTTTAGCCTTACTTGGTACAACTACTCCATAACTACCTAGGTGTAACTATAGTTACCGAATTTATAACCATGATACTCATCTTTAGCCTTACTTGGTACAACTACTCCATGAACACCTAGGTGTAACTATAGTTACCGGGTTTATAACAATCATACTCACCTTTAGCTTTACTTGGTGCAACTACTCCATAAACACCTAGGTGTAACTATAGTTACCGAATATATAACCATCATACTCATCTTTAGCCTTACATCGTACAACTACTTCATGAACACCTAGGTGTAACTATAGTTACCGAATTTATAATCACCATACTCATCTTTATCCTTACTTGGTACAACTACTCCATAAACACCTAGGTGTAACTATAGTTACCGAATTTATAATCATCATACTCATCTTTAGCCTTACTTGGTAAACCTCTCGATAAATACCTAGGTGTAACTATAGTTACCGAATTTATAACTACCATACTCATCTTTAGCCTTACTTGGTACAACTACTCCATAAAACCTAGGTGTAACT
>NW_013807948.1:0-721 GCF_000517525.1 Limulus polyphemus
CCTTACATGTTAATAGCCATATAGTGTACAGTCTTCTCTCTTACACATGCACGAGTTACATAATACCTTACATGTTAAACACATTATAGTGTACAGTCTTCACTCTTATGTATGCACGAGTTACATAATACCTTACATCTTAATAACAACATAGTGTACAGTCTTCACTGTTATATATGCACGAGTTACATAATACCTTACATGATAATAACAATACAGTGTAGAGCCTTCTCTCTTATACCTGCAAGAGTTATATAATACCTTACATGTTAATAACAATATAGTGTACAGTCTTCTCTCTTACACATGCACGAGTTACATAGTACCTTACATGTTAATAACAACATAGTGTAGAGTATCCTCTGTTATATATGCACGAGTTACATAATTCCTTACATGTTAATAACAACATACTGTACAGTCTTCTGTCTTATATATATGCACGAGTTACATAATACGTTATATGTTAATAACAGTATAGTGTACAGTCTTTTCTGTTATGTATGCACGAGTTGCATAATACCTTACATGTTTATAACAACATAGTGTACAGTCTTCTTTGTTATATATACGAGTTACATAATTCCTTACATGTTAATAACAACATAGTGTACAGTCTTCTCTCTCTTATACATGTACGAGTTACACAATACCTTAGATGTTAATAACAATATAGTGTACAGTCTTCTCTGTTATATATGCTGGAGTTACATAATATTTT
>NW_013807949.1:0-476 GCF_000517525.1 Limulus polyphemus
TACGTAAACCACTTGGTATACCATGACAGATCATTATCTGATGGTACTTGCGCTGGTCCATTATTCTATCTATTATACAAATATTACCTGTCGCCTCAGGGATCAGTGAAGCATTACTATAGTGTTGAAATTTACATTATGTAATGGCATGGAAGAATTAGTCCCATAGAAATGTCCTAACATTTTTTCCACAGTACTGTGTTTCAATAGTGGTTTACAAACTTGTAAAATGCGTTCACACCATTAAATTTTCTGTTGTCACAGGTGGACTTTATAAATAATGTTCCTACCTTTACTGTGTTCGTTGTATCTCAGCCGCCTGGAGAGCTCTTGATTGAAAAAAACGCGTCGTCGGCAATGGATATGACGACTATATAAAAATGTCGCTTTAAAAAATATAATATGTTTAAAATATTGTCTTAAGACAAGTATAATTAATTTTAGTTGAAACAGAAGGTGGTATATCATAACAGAAC
>NW_013807950.1:0-515 GCF_000517525.1 Limulus polyphemus
TAGTATCCCACATCGAGTACAGGTGTATACTCTAGTATCCTACATTGAGTAAAGGTGTATACTCTAGTATCCTACATCGAGTACAGGTGTATACTCTAGTATCCTTCATCAAGTACAGATGTATACTCTAGTATCCCACATCGAGTAAAGGTGTATACTTTACTGATCCACAACCTGTCATCTAAGAACTACATAATACCAGTATGTAAGAGTTAATACAAGTAATACATCTCTGGCTTGAAGCAGTACTTAAAGTACAAACTATATACAGTAAACTGGTTTGACAATGTACATGTAATAACTCCAAAAACAGTGCAGTAATACATATTCAACACTCACTACAGGACACATAAGCATGATTAGACCTACGGTTTCAAATACAATACAACTTCTATAACAGTTGATGATAACCATTACAATGCAATGGAAATGTGCACTTCAAAGGCATAGCATACCAAACACAGTGTAATATATCATCATGATCACAGTGCAGGCAAATAAGATATGTACAGAAA
>NW_013807951.1:0-744 GCF_000517525.1 Limulus polyphemus
GTAAGGTAGAGCTTGATTTGACAAAATATGATGCTAGTTATATGTCAGGACAAGATGTGGGTTGTAAGGTAGAGCTTGATTTGATAAATTATGATGCTAGTTATATGTCAGGAGAAAATCCGGGTTGTAAGGTATAGCTTGATTTGACAAAACATGATGCTAGTTATATGTCAGGAGAAGATGTGATTTAAGCTGTACCTTACTACTACCATCATATTTTGTTGAAATGATATGTCAGGACAAGATGTGGGTTGTAAGTTATAGCTTGATTTGACAAAATATGATGCTAGTTATATGTCCGGAAAAGATGTGGGTTGTAAGGTAGATCTTGATTTGACAAAATATGATGCTAGTTATATGTCGGGACAAGATGTTGGTTGTAAGGTAGAGCTTGATTTGACAAAATATGATGCTAGTTATATGTCAGGAGAAGATGTGAGTTGTAAGGTAGATCTTGATTTGACAAAATATGGCGCTAGTAATATGTCAGGACAAGATGTGAGTTGTAGATTCAGCTTGATTTGACAAAATTTGATGCTAGTTATATGTCAGGACAAGATGTGGGTTGTAAGGTAGAGCTTGATTTGACAAAATATGAAGCTAGTTATATGTCAGGAAAAGATGTGGGTTGTACGGTAGAGCTTGATCTGAAAAAATATGATGCTAGTTATATATCAGGACAAGATGTGGGTGGTAAGGTAGAGTTTGATTTGACAAAATATGATGCTAGTTATATGTCAGCAC
>NW_013807952.1:0-573 GCF_000517525.1 Limulus polyphemus
TAACTACAACAGCATGTCATAACACATTACATCATAAGGTCATAAAGACCCCGTGTATTCACTTGTTTTATAAGATACAGTTATAATTACAACATCATGTCATAGTACAATACATCTTAAGGTCTTAAAGACCCCGTGTATTCATTTGTTATATAAAATACAGTTATAATTACAACAGCAAGTCATTGTACAATACAGCATAAGGTCATAAAGACCCCGTGTTTTCAATTTTTATATAAAATACAGTTATAATTACAAAAGCATGCCAAACTTCACTACATCATAAGGTCATAAAGATCCCTTGTATTCACTTGTTATATAAAATACAGTTATAATTACAACAACATGTTATTGTACAATACATCCTAAGGTCATAAAGAAATCGTGTATTCAAATTTTATATAAAATACAGTTATAATTACAACAACATGTTATTGTACAATACATCCTAAGGTCATAAAGAAATCGTGTATTCACATTTTATATAAAAAACTGTTATATTACAACTGCATGTTACGGGGAATTTTTGACCTAATGATGTATTGTACAATTATCTCATAAAACCAGTTATAA
>NW_013807953.1:0-819 GCF_000517525.1 Limulus polyphemus
GTTCACTATAGGAGAGATTGTTTTGTACTTTTGAGTTAGAGTTAATGGCTTGAATTACTTCATTTTCAATTGCAGTAATAAAACTCACTAGGTGTGATTCGCTGTTAACTGGAGGTGACCGGAAGGATTTTTCTTTAAACTGTGAGTTGAAATTATTTCTTTCAGTGGTTTGATTGTGAAAAAATTGTCGAAGTTTTAATATGCATGCACATTCTTGGAGGTTGGAAATGACTTCAAAACTATCTGTGTTTCTAGGGGTAGGAGAAAAATTAAAACCTTTACTAAGATGTTTGTGTTGAGCTTCAGTTAGTGTTTTAGAGGACAGATTGACGACATTGGAAGTGTTCTTGGATTTGTGTCGATCAGATGGAGAAGTGAATATGTTAGTATCCGGGGTAGTTTTTTTTTAGTTTTGGGTGATAGGTAATAACCAGTGAAACACGAGAAGAATTGTTGGAGTTATAAACCAGTGGCTCACAGATGGCACTAGTATGAATTTGTTTAAAGTTAGTATTTTGTTGTAAACATAAATTGTGACTTGGATGGGAGAAACCGTTGTTCTTATGTGAAAGATCATGATGTATTTTGTTGTTGTTGCTTTTCGCGTTATTTACAAAAGTCTTTATTGTTTTGTTAATAAATGCATCAAGTTTTTGTTGTTCAGTGGAACATATTGTGTTTTCGGAATTTGTAGCAGCAAATTTTTTCTTTTCCAGGTTGTCAGTTGTGGATTTGCAGAAGTCTTGTGTGAATTTTGTAAGTGTAAGTGAGATGGAATGAAGAATTTCTTCCATTGTGAACAAATCAATTTGTCGTTAG
>NW_013807954.1:0-514 GCF_000517525.1 Limulus polyphemus
CAAAACAACCACGGTTTAAAGTACGGAGAATGTATACTCGTCAGCTCCGAAATCTACCACTGGGCCAACCCGTGCCCTTGTCTGGATTCAGTAATTGTCTTTAAAATCTGTTGGAGGTTTCATTAATCGTAGCAGAAACACCATTGATATGTATCTGCCAGAAACCTAATTACTTTGTATGAGCCCTCAGTGGCTCAGCCGTAAGTCTGAGAGCTTATAATGGAAAAAATCGAGTTTCGGTACCTGCTGTGGACATAGCACAGGTAGCCGATTGTGCGTGTAATTTTCTCTTTAAGAACAAACAAGCATTGTATGTTAAAAGTTAAAAAAGAACAACGTTTAAAATGCACAATAAAAACTTTATTTGGCCGACGGTCAACATTAAAGCACCATGTGTTTCGCCTTTTGCCAAGTTGGCTTGAAGCTTTATTTGGCCGACGGTCAACATTAAAGCACCATGTGTTTCGCCTTTTGCCAAGTTGGCTTGAAGCTTTATTTGGCCGACGGTCAACAT
>NW_013807955.1:0-956 GCF_000517525.1 Limulus polyphemus
CAGGACTTGGAAAGCATGGCACACAAGGCCTACCCAACTGCACCACCGATCTCATCAAGTTGTTGCTGAGGGATCAGTTCGTAGATGCCTTGGACAGTCACAACTTAAGATACAAGTGAAGCAAGCACACCCCTCTACTATGCAGGATGCAATGGCCAGAGCTCCTCGAATTTGAATCCTACATTAAGTCCAGCACAGAGGTACCAAGGTTGGTACAGTCATCTGGATTCAAGGCCAGAAAAGGTCAGCTTTCAGAGAAGTTTGAGGGACTTTGCTGGCACTGTAATAAACCTGGGCACAAGAGAGCTCAATGCTGGAAACTTCTATACAGAGGAGATGCCACAGCAGGAAAGGCTGGTATCCAGAAAGGTTGTTGGAACTGTGGAAAGCACGGACATTTGAGGAGCCAGTGTAGGAGGAATATTACCAACAAGTCAGCCTCAAGGAGACCAGTAGTGGTTGGTGTTGAGGGACACTCACCAACCCCCACCGTGAAAGTCCCAACAGCTAGGTGTAAAATGGCAAGCACATATAGTATCTACGTGACAGGAAAGGCCAAAGGTGCAACTTTGTCATAGATTCTGCATCTCAGCAAACCCTTGTGATAACAAAGGAGTACCAGAAGCTGTACAGAAGCTCTGTGGTGTGACAGGACATTCTGCAAGGTTGTGGGGACCAGTGTGGGTAACTATCGAGCTCATCGGCATGAAAAACAGACAGAAAGTATACTTGGCTGACATTGAAGACCAGTGCATATTAGGATTGGACTATCTACTACCGCGGAAGTGTATAGTTAATTTCGATAATATGACGATTGGAAACAACAAAGGCCAGGCTCCAGTAAGTGTTGCTACATCCGTTGATCTGCATGTCACAGCACTTAAATCAACTACAATACCCCCTATGTCAGAGAAGATAATTTGGGAAAGGATAAAAGAACATCCCCATGGAAGCGC
>NW_013807956.1:0-514 GCF_000517525.1 Limulus polyphemus
GATGTCCTCCTGTTAAACTATCATGGGATTGATGCAGCACAACTTCCCGTAACTTTCCGTTTGCCAGGTTGTCACTTTCCCATCTTTAATTTCCCATCTCCAGAAAAGAATACCATCTTCAAGCTTCAACTGGTCCCATTATGCCCAATAATTCTTTGTCACAGGGCTTAGACTAGACACCTCCTCCCAAGCAGGATGCAAAACACTTGCTTTTAGAAAATCAATTATTTGTTTCAAATCTTGATCTTTCTCCTGCTCTGATTTAATATCTATACCTGGTTCCATTTCACCATCATCAACTCCTTCAGTCACTTTGACTTCAGCTTGATGGCACCTAGTTAGCTCAACCTCTCTTTTGCAGCAATGTCTCCAGTCATTTTTGCAAGGTCTTTGGCTCAGTCCATCGGTATTTCCATGAGATTTTCCTTCTCTCTATTCAATAACATAATTATACTGGCCATTTTTACTTGATGGAAACCTGACTTTAAGTCCAGAGTTGAGAACCACCTGGCTC
>NW_013807957.1:0-514 GCF_000517525.1 Limulus polyphemus
ACAAGAGATAGAATAGGTCATGGTTGGTCTAATTAAGGAAGGGATAGTCGAGAAATCAGATAGTCCCTGGTCAGCTCCCGTCGTGTTAGTCTAGAAGAAGAATGGGACCCAATGTTGCTGTGTGGACTTCAGGGCTCTTAACAGTATAACCGAAAAAGACCCATACCCACTGCCAAGAATTGATGACACTCTTGATGCCCTAAGTGGAGCCAGGTGGCTTTCAACTCTGGACTTAAAGTCAGGTTTCCATCAAGTTAAAATGGCTGAAGCAGATAGACCTAAGACAGCATTTAGTTATGACCAAGGTCTCTGGCAATACCGAGTAATGCCATTCGGGCTTAGTAATGCTCCAGCAACATTTGAGAGGCTGGTGGAAAGAATATTGGAAGGCCTACAATGGAAGATAGCCCTATCCTACCTGGATGATGTCATTGTATTTGCAACAACTTTTGATGAGGAAATGTCCCAGCTAGAGGAAGTATTCAAGCGTTTCAAAGCAGTAAAGCTCAAACTT
>NW_013807958.1:0-579 GCF_000517525.1 Limulus polyphemus
CTTGTGTCTTCTTATTGAAAGTACACAGTATAGTTAAATCTTGTGTCTTCTTATTGACAGTACACAGTATCGTTAGATCTTGTGTCTTTTTATTGACAGTACACAGTATCGTTAAATCCTGTGTCTTCTAATTGAGAGTACACAGTATTGTTAAATCTTGTGTCTTCTTATTGACAGTACACAGTATTGTTAAATCTTGTGTCTTTTTATTGACAGTACACAGTATCGTTAAATCTTGTGTCTTCTTATTGACAGTACACAGTATCGTTAAATCTTGTGTCTTCTTACTGACGTACACAGTACCGTTAAATCTTGTTTCTTCTTATTGACAGTGCACAGTATCGTTAAATCTTGTGTCTTTTTATTGACAGTACACAGTATCGTTAAATCTTGTGTCTTCTTATTGAGAGTACACAGTATTGTTAAATCTTGTGTCTTCTTATTGACAGTACCCAGTATTGTTAAATCTTGTGTCTTTTTATTGACAGTACACAGTATCGTTAAATCTTGTGTCTACTCTCAATAAGAACACAGTATTGTTAAATCTTGTGTCTTCTTATTGACAGTACACAGGTATAG
>NW_013807959.1:0-515 GCF_000517525.1 Limulus polyphemus
GGATCTTATCCACATTCGGTGTGTATATTAACTAGTTCGTTCCACAGTATCATTGGAAGTTTCACCTTCCTACTCTTCGTATTAAGGGAGTTGTGGGTGGTTTTGCGTTTTGTACCAGTACTTCGTCACATTTAGACGAATCTTTTTAAAATATTTTATTCAAGGTTCGTGGGAACTTTTCACATTTACTAACAAAATTAAAACTTTCTAGTATTAGTTTTACGATTTTCGTGGTCGTTTTTACTTACTCTTTTATTGGCTTCCCTGAAAGCGTATGTGTACTGCAGTGAAGCTTTTGGTTACTGATTGTTTCTCGATTTCCATTTACCAGAGAGTCTTGAATTGATGGTTCTTTACCAAATTAGGTATGTAGGTACACTCTATCGTTGCTCAGTTATATGCAGAATTTCAACCTTCTACTGCTCATTTTAAAGGAGTTATGAAAGGTTTTGCGTTTTGTACCAGTACTTCGTTCCATTTGGACGGATATTTTCAAAATTTTATATGAACGTTCG
>NW_013807960.1:0-683 GCF_000517525.1 Limulus polyphemus
GACTTGATTAAATAGGACTCAACAGCTAGTATCGTTCTATGATCCACTGTTCATTTTAGTCTGCAACCAGTTTGTTAATTAACTCATATTTTTAAAATATATCTACATGTGTTTGTTTAAGACCGACTGGATTAAATATTGTAAAAATATGAGTTAATTAACAAACTGGATATCTACATGTGTTTGTTTAAGACCGACTTGATTAGATAGGACTCAACAGCTAGTATCGTTCTATGATCCACTGTTCATTTTAGTCTGCAACCAGTTTGTTAATTAACTCATATTTTTACAATATATCTACATGTGTTTGTTTAAGACCGACTTGATTAAATAGGACTCAACAGCTAGTATCGTTCTATGATCCACTGTTCATTTTAGTCTGCAACCAGTTTGTTAATTAACTCATATATTTACAACATATCTACATGTGTTTGTTTAAGACCGACTTGATTAAATAGGACCCATTAGCTAGTATCGTTCTCTGACCCACTGTTGACTTTAGTCTGTAGCCAGTTTATTAATTAACTCATATATTTACAACATATCTACACGTGTTTGTTTAAGACCGACTAGATTAAATAGGACCCAATAGCTAGTATCGTTCTATGACCCACTGTTACTCTAGTCTGCAGCCAATGTGTTTATTAACTCATCTATTTACAACATATCTTCATTGGTTTCCT
>NW_013807961.1:0-513 GCF_000517525.1 Limulus polyphemus
TTAATTTAGAACCCTCTGATAGCAAGAAATCTATAACAAAGCAATATCAAAAAGCTTCACTGCAGTACACATTCTCTTTCAGAAAGCCAATAAAGTAGTAACAAAATGGACCACAAAAGTCTCAAAAATGATAAAATGAAGCTAGAGTTTTGCATGTAAATACGTGAGTATGCAACGAACGTTCATAAAAAAATTCGAGAAGATTCGTCCAAATGGAACGAAGTACTGGTACAAAACGCAAAACCTTCCATAACTCCCTTAAAACGAATAGTAGAAAGGTGAAACTCTTCATGTAACTGCGCAACGATAAAATGTACCTACATACCAAATTTCGTTAAGAACAATCAATTCAGGACCCTCCGCTAACAAGAAATCGAGAAACAATCGGTAACAAAAAGCTTCAGTGCAGTACACATACGATTTCAAGAAGTTATAAAAGAGTAACATAAACGACCACAAAATCGTAAAACTAAAACTAATAATCTAGAATTTTGTAAGTAAACGCGCAAAATT
>NW_013807962.1:0-669 GCF_000517525.1 Limulus polyphemus
ATCCTTGTGAAGAACATGTAACACAGACAACAGTGTTGATAATTGTTAGTTACTGTGGTTTGAGTGTATCCTTGTGAAGTAAGTACATGTAACACAGACAACAGTGTTGGTAACTGTTAGTTACTGTGATTTGTACTTACTTCACAAGGATACACTCATGTAACAGAGACAACAGTGTTGGTAACTGTTAGTTACTGTGGTTTGAGTGTATCCTTGTGAAGTAAGTACATGTAACACAGACAACAGTGTTGGTAACTGTTAGTTACTGTGGTTTGAGTGTATCCTTGTGAAGTAAGTACGTGTAACACAGACAAGTGTTAGTAACTGTTAGTTACTGTGGTTTGAGTGTATCCTTGTGAAGTAAGTACATGTAACACAGACAACAGTGTTGGTAACTGTTAGTTACTGTAGTTTGAGTGTATCCTTGTGAAGTAAGTACATGTAACACAGACAACAGTGTTGGTAATTGTTAGTTACTGTGATTTGATTGTATCCTTGTGAAGTACATGTAACACAGACAACAGTGTTGGTAATTGTTAGTTACTGTAGGTTTGAGTGTATCCTTGTGAAGTACATGTACACAGACAACAGTGTTGGGTAACGTGTTAGTTACTGTGGTTTGGAGTGTATCCTTGTGAAGTAAGTACATGTAACACAGACAACAGTGTT
>NW_013807963.1:0-1281 GCF_000517525.1 Limulus polyphemus
AAATAACGCTACAGATGAGTATAGTGGTTACAAATTCAGTAACTAGAGTTATACCTAGGGGTTCGTGGAGTTGTTGTACCAAATAACGCTAAAGATGAGTATGGGGGTTATAAATTCGGTAACCAGAGTTAAACCTAAGTGTTCATGGAGTAATTGTTAAAAGTAAGGCTAAAATAACACCTAGGTATAACTCTAGTTACAGAATTTATAACCACCATACTCTCATCTTTAGCCTTACTTGGAACAATTACGCCATGACCACTTAGGTTTAACTCTGGTTACCGAATTTATAACCCCCATACTCATCTTTAGCGTTATTTGGTACAACAACTCCACGAACACCTAGGTGTAAATCTTGTTACCCAATTTGTAACCAACATACTCATCTTTAGCATTATTTGGTACAGCAACTCCACGAATACGTAGGTGTAACTCTAGTTACCGAATTTATAACCATCATACTCATCTTTAGCCTTACTTGGTACAACTACTCCATAAACACCTAGGTTATACTCTAGTTACCGAATTTATAACCACCATACTCATTTTTAGTCTTACTTGGTACAACTACTCCACGAATAACTAGGTGTATCTCTAGTTACCTAATTTATAACCAACATACTCATCGTTAGCCTTTCTTGGTACAACTACTCCATGAACACCTAGATGTAACTCTAGTTACAGAATTTATAACCACCATTCTCATTTTTAGCCTTACTTGGTACAACCGCTCCATGCTATGGTGGTTATAAATTTTGTAATTAGAGTTACACCTAGGTGTTCATGGAGTAGTTGTACCAAGTTAGACTAAAAATGAGTTTGCTGGTTATAAATTCGGTAACTAGAGTAACATCTAGGTGTTCTTGGAGTTATTGTACCAAGTAAGGCTGACGATGAGTATGGTGGTTATAAATTCGGTAACTAGAGTTACACCTAGGTATTCGTAGAGTAGTTGTACCAAGTAAGGCTAAAGATGAATTTGGTTGTTATAAATTCGGTAACTAGAGTTACACCTAGGTGTTCCTTTAGTTGTTGTACCAAATAACGCTACAGATGAGTATGATGGTTACAAATTCGGTAACTAGAGTTACACCTAAGTGTTCTTGGAGTTGTTGTACCAAATAACGCTAAAGATGAATATGGGGGTTATAAATTCGGTAACCAGAGTTAAACCTAAGTGTTCGTCTAGTAATTGTTCCAAGTAAGGCTAAAGATGAGTATGGTGGTTATAAATTCTGTAACTAGAGTTACACATAGGTGTTCATGGAGTAGTTGTACCAA
>NW_013807964.1:0-273 GCF_000517525.1 Limulus polyphemus
AAAAATACTGTGTACTATCAATAAGAATACAGAAGATTTAACAATACTATGTACTGTCAATAAAAAGACACAAGTTTTATCAATACTATGTACTGTCAATAAGAAGACAAAATATTTATCAATCCTGTGTACTGTCGATAAGAAGACAGAATATTTAACGATACTGTGTACTATCAATAAGAAGACACAAGAGTTAAAAATACTGTGTAATATCAATAAGAAGACACAAGATTTAACAATACTATGTACTGTCAATAAGAAGACACAAGTTTT
>NW_013807965.1:0-569 GCF_000517525.1 Limulus polyphemus
AGCTTACCCTAAAACTACTAGCAAATAAGTAAAGGTATACATTTAACAATATAATAACAAACTCAGAATATCGGTAGATTACCTTAAAACTACTAGTAAGTAAGTAAAGATATAAACTTAACAATATAAATAACAAACTCAGAATATCGGTAGGTTACCTTAAAACTACTAGCAAATAAGTAAAGGTATGCACATAACACTATATATAACAAACTCTGAATATCGGTAGATTACCTTAAAACTACCAGTAAATAAGTAAAGGTATACACTTAGCAATATAAATAAACTCAGAATATCGGTAGGTTACCTTAAAACTACCAGTAAATAAGTAAAGGTATACATTTAACAATATAAACAGCAAACACAGAATATCGGTAATTTACCTTAAATCTAACAGTAAATAAGTAAAGGTATACATTTAACAATATAATACCAAACTCAGAATTTCGGTAGCTTACCTTAAAACTACCAGTAAATAAGTAAAGATATAAACTTAACAATATAAATAACAAACTTAAGCTACCGATATTCTGCCCTTAAAACTACTAGTAAAGAAGTAAAGGTATACA
>NW_013807966.1:0-513 GCF_000517525.1 Limulus polyphemus
AGGTGTAACTCTAGTTACCGAATTTATTACCACCATATTCATCTTTAGCCTTACTTGGTACAACTACTCCATGAACACATAGGTGTTACTCTAGTTACCGAATTTATAACCACCATACTCATCTTTAGCCTTACTTGGTACAACTACTCCATTAACACCTAGGTGTAACTCTAGTTACTGAATGTGTAACCCATACTCATCTTTAGCGTTATTTGGTACAACAACTCCACGAATACCTAGGTGTAGCTCTAGTTCCCTAGTTTATAACCACTATACTCATCTTTAGCCTTACTTCGCACAACTACTCCTAGGTGTAACTCTACTTACAGAATTTATGACCACCATACTCATCTTTAGCCTTAATTGGTACAAGTACTCCATGAACACTTAGGTTAACTCTACTTACAGTATTTATAACCACCATACTCATCTTTAGCTTTACTTGGACAACTACTCTATCAACACCTAGGTGTAACTCTAGTTACTGAATGTGTAACCCATACTCATCTTTAG
>NW_013807967.1:0-579 GCF_000517525.1 Limulus polyphemus
ACCCCAAAATTTGATGTCAAAATACTTCCTGTATCCTATACACCGAAGGTATGAATGGTATATATATATATAATACGATATACACAAACCATGTGTAAATATATTTAAATAGGCATGCATAGTTTAGTTCAATTGAGTGTGTTATTTATAACAATAGTAGTTTTTTTCTTTTAAAAACATAACTATTTATAATCCTCCCTAAATAATAAAAAATAAATTACAGTGAAAGCAATGAAGATTTTGTAGGTTTTGAACCAAACTAAATAACAGTAGACCTTTTTTTGATTTACGGTATTTTCTTATTTTGATATTTTGAGCTCTTTTGTGTTTAGAACAATATATACTAATTTTTAAAGTATCAAATTGAATTTTTTTTTAATAAAAATCTTTGAAATGTGACTGTAGCTTTTTTTCCCCAAAATTCTGTCTTCAAAATAAGGGTGTGTCTTATATTCCGAAAAATGTGGTATATTCAGTTATGTATAGTTTCATTAAGATGCACGTGGTATATTCAGTTATGTATAGTTTCATTAAGATGCACGTGGTATATTCAGTTATGTATAGTTTCATTAAGATGCA
>NW_013807968.1:0-866 GCF_000517525.1 Limulus polyphemus
TGTCCATAATTAGTTACTTGTTATACAGTTCATAATTAGTTACTTGCATAATACATCGAATTTGGTACTTGGTATTTTCAACCTGAGTAGCACCTTGAGTTTATTTGTTTGTTTTGAATTTCGCGCAAAGCTACACGAAGGCTATCTGTGCTAGCCGTTCCTAATTTAGCAGTGTAAGACTAGGGGGAAGGCAGCTAGTCATCACCACCCACCGCCAACTCTTGGGCTACTCTTTTACCAACGAATAGTGGGATTCACCGTCACATTATAACGCCCCCTACGGTTGAAAGGGCGAGCATGTTTGGTGGAACGGGGATTCGAACCCGCGACCCTCAG
Organism: Limulus polyphemus; assembly: GCF_000517525.1. Lineage (NCBI taxonomy): Eukaryota > Metazoa > Arthropoda > Merostomata > Xiphosura > Limulidae > Limulus > Limulus polyphemus. Next base: position 337 of record NW_013807968.1, read on the forward strand.
ATTGCGAGTCGAGTGCCTTAACCACCTGGCCATGCCGGACCAGCACCTTGAGAAACACATGGGTTAAACAGCCAGGTCCGTTGATAAAAAAGTAGCCCAAGAGTTGGCGGTGGGTGGTGATGACTAGCTGCCTTCTCTCTAGTCTTACACTGCTAAATTAGGGACGGCTACGCAGATAGTCCTCGTGTAGCTTGGCGCAAAATTCAAAAACAAACAAACAAACAGCCAGGTCCGACTTGACACCAACACAAAATAAACATGAAGAAGAATACAACAACCCACCTACACAAACTAAACTCGAAGAAGTACATGGAAACTCACACGACCAACAAGGGACACAAAAAGAAGTACACGAAGATAATCTCCAAGAAACACCAGAGGATCAAAACAATTTCATACTAGTACAATCGAAGGAAACAAGAAAACAAACAGAACAAAACACAACCAATCCTACAAATGTAACATACAAAAATACATCACAAAACGCTATCATAATCCAAGACATTCCAGCACACTACAGGGAACCATAA
>NW_013807969.1:0-516 GCF_000517525.1 Limulus polyphemus
CTCGTTGCGAGGTACACTGCTTTCTGCTCCTCTGTCCATCCATCCATTCATTTCTGCCAGTAGCTGAAAATGCGCTCTATATGCTTCCCATGGTGCCTTCCCATCGAATTCCTGTGGCTTCCTTCGTACTAGATCACCCCTATTGCTGACACTCGTGTCTGGAATGTGACTTCTGGCAGGACTGAAGATGTCTGCATTAAGGTTTAGCTGCGGGGTCTGGAAGAGGCTTCCTGTTGTCTGGGGCTGATTAGGTCCATGGTTAATATATCCTTCCTGTGTAAAGGACAGTAAATCGTCCTTTAATGTATCTAATTCACCTTGAAATTTACTAATGTTTTCCATTTGTGTATGCTGGCTTTCTCTCAGTTGTTGAAGACTTTCTTCTTGTTTATTTTCTTTCTTCTCCAACCACTGCTGTAGCCTCTTTGCTTGTTTATTTTCTTTCTTCTCCAACCACTGCTGTAGCCTCTCTTTTTGTTTCTTTTTTTTCTCCTTTAACCACTGCTGTAGTCTCTC
>NW_013807970.1:0-515 GCF_000517525.1 Limulus polyphemus
TAGCAATACTGTGTACTATCTATAAAAAGACACAAGATTTAACGATAGTGTGTACTGTCAATAAAAGGACTCAAGATTTAACGATACTGTGTACTGTCAATCAGAAGACACAATATTCAACGATAATGTGTAATGTCAGTAAGAAAACACAAGATTTAACAATAATGTGTCCTGTCAATAAGAAGACAGAAGGTTTAACGATACTGTGTACTGTCAATAAGAAGACACAAGATTTAACGATAATGTGTACTGTCAATAAGAAGACACAAGATTTATCTATACTGTGTACTGTCAATAAGAAAACACAATATTTAACAATACTGTGTACTCTCAATAAGAAGACACACGATTTAGCAATACTGTGTACTATCTAGAAAAAGACCCAAGATTTAACGATACTGTGTACTGTGAATAAGAAGACACAAGATTTAACGATACTGTGTACTGTCAATAAGAAGACACAAGATTTAACGATACTGTGTACTGTCAATAAGAAGACACGAGTTTTAACGATT
>NW_013807971.1:0-515 GCF_000517525.1 Limulus polyphemus
ACGCGCATCTATTCGTGAGGCAAGCTAGCAGAAAACCACATTGAAAAGAACTGTGATTTCTATAGCTTAAAGAAGTAAGAGCCTAGAGAACTGAAATTTTGCACCCATACTGAGGGTGTGCACAGGGGTATTACATACCTTATTCATATGCTTGAAAGCATGTGCGTCCACATATTTTTACTAAGGCAAGCTAGCAAAAACCACATAGAAAATAGGTATATCCACTACAGGTCCAAGAAGAAAGAATCTAGACATCCGTAATTTTGCACCAACACTAAGTTGGCCATGATGGTGTAAACCTGTGTATTATTTATCTCATCCATATGCATTCGCACATCTTTTTTATGAAGTAAGCTATTGAAAAACCACATAGAAATGAATGTGGTACCACTATAGCTCCAAGAGAAAAGGACCTAGATAGCTGTAATATTGCATCCTTACTAAAAGGACCATGAGGTGTGCAACCAGGTATTATTATTTATCTACATTCACACCCATATTTCTATGAAAAAAAA
>NW_013807972.1:0-514 GCF_000517525.1 Limulus polyphemus
AAAGTTGAAAATAGTCCTAGAAACTAACCAGCCCCCCCCCCCCCAGTGGTACAGCGGTATGTCTGCGGACTTATAACGCTAGAAAACCGGTTTCGATAACCGTGGTGGGCAGAGCACAGATAGCCCATTGTGTAGCATTGTGTATAACTACAAACAAACAATCACATTGCACGTGAAGTAATAAAACAATAAACCAAAATCTATCACCACATCATAGTATTACACAATCTATTACAATTGACAAACACATAAATCATATTTTAACATACACATTCCAGTAGCCAGTATACAATGATTTACCCGAGGATAAGGCAAACGTATACTAACTTAAAATTTTGACTTATTACAACAGACAATATGAACACACAATAGTAGTGGATACTGCACCGTTACCAAAAAGTATACATATTTTTTTGTATTTAACAGAACAGTGATTGCAGAAAAGGGAACTGGATGTTACAGGAACATATATATATATATTAACACACAGATATTTTTTTCTCATCCAGTCATA
>NW_013807973.1:0-670 GCF_000517525.1 Limulus polyphemus
CATGGAACCTCTTGGTCGATCTCGGCTCCACACTCTAAACTAAATTAACTTAAAAAACACTTAAAGCCAGCCCTTATCATTCACATACTTATCAAGCTTATTCTTAAACTCATTTAAATTTACTGCCTCTACAACATCTAAAGGCAACTCATTCCCTGTTAGAAAAATATAACTGTCTTAGATAACTGACATGCCAAAATTTATATTTGTGTCCCCTAGTCCTACTGTTCTCACTATTAAATATGAAAAAATATGATACATCAATACTATCAATTCCCTTCACAATCTTAAACACCTCAATCAGATCTCCCTAAATTTTCTTTTGTTTTCAAGAGAAAACAATTTGAGAGAATTTAGCCTCTCCTCGTAAGACAACTCCACCATCCCAGGCACCATTCTAGTAACCCTTCTCTGAACCATTTCCAACAATTCAATGTATTTCCTAAGGTAAGGAGCCCAAGTCTGAACACAATATTCCAAATGTGGTCTAACTCTGTACGATGAAATTATAACCTATTTATACTTGTATTCAATATTTTTGTAGATATAACCTAAAATCCTATTTTCCATACCACTAGCAACTGCACACTGCTTAGTTGGCTTTAGAGACTGATTGCCTATTACACCAAGATCCCTTTCCTTCATAACACTGTTAAGGTTATTCCCATCC
>NW_013807974.1:0-513 GCF_000517525.1 Limulus polyphemus
GAATTCCAGTGCTATTGTTTTTATGATGTTTATAATTGGCATGTCAGTGTTGATTTCATTTTGTTTAGTTTTTGTCTGATCCTTTGTTATTCTGGGGTGTTGTTCTTGGGTGTTTCATTTGTGGATTTTTCGTTACCCTGTTTTGTGATTGTGCTGGTGACTGCAGCTGCGTATGTTGTTTTTTGTGTCTGTGGTGTTGGAAGTAACGTCTTTCTTGTTGTTTGTGTTGGTTGGGGTTGCTTTTGTGTTTGTGTACTTGGGTTTTTGATTTCGTAAATTTTGGTTTTAATAGTTTTGTACTTTTCGCAGCCCTTGTAGTTGGCTGTGTGGTTTTCTCCACAGTTACAACATTTAGGTTCGTGCAAAAGTACTCCATTCCTGACAACTGTATTTCAAGTTCCAGCGCCATCGGTCAACTACTTACGTGCCATCTAGAAATACAACAATTTATATGTATATACTATTATTTTTCAAAACTACACTTACATATTATAGTAATTATAGTCTGAAACG
>NW_013807975.1:0-664 GCF_000517525.1 Limulus polyphemus
AAAGCTATAGCCTTCATGTTTTGCTAAAATTTTGAAAAATTTATTTTTCTTCATATTTCAATACAAAGATGCACTTGATGTGCACTATTCAGAATGGACATCCTTTCATCGAAATTCCCTATATTTATTCCATAATCTTATATAAAAATAAGAGTGCTTCGATTTTTGTTTTTTCCTTCAGGTATAATAAACAAAAGTAGGGCTTTAAATATAAGATTATTCAACCCAAATCACTCACATCTAACAGATAATGACGTATTATTAAAAAATAAATCCCGCCTTTTGGATTATGTTTACTCTAAATTAACAAAGGTTCCATTTTATTTAGCTTTTGTCGCGACATAATACTTTTTCGTTAATGTTATAATGTCTCTGTTTTGAATTTTCTACCGAAATAAACACTAGCCGTTATTCTTCTATTAACTGTGCTTCAAAAACGCACTGTTTTCAAGTTTCAAAAAATTGACATTTTCACCGAAAATACCAAGGTTATAGCCTTCGTTTTTTGCTAAAATTTTGAAAAATTTTATTTTTCTTCATATTTCAATACAAAGATGCACTTGATATGCACTATTCAGAATGGACATCCTTTCATCGAAATTCCCTATATTTATTCCATAATCTTATATCAAAATAGGCGAGCTTCGATTTATGTTTTTTCCTT
>NW_013807976.1:0-512 GCF_000517525.1 Limulus polyphemus
AGTTTAACTTGAACACACGCTATAATTCCCAACGAACGATTCAAGCGTTTTACTTACTACCACATTTGACTCAATTGTCCGTTTCTGTTTGTCTGCAATTATCTATCTATATGCCATCACTTCATTTGCCGGCTTATATATATATATATATAAAATAGAGGGCGCGTAGAGAAGATTAGAGTTGCCACGAACAGACATGATCATTCTACAATCTCATGACATGTTACTAGCGTCACGTGACTTCCGCTGTTGTAGCACTGCCCCTTCCTTAGTATTGTTCGGGACGAACAATAGTCACTTACATTAAACCAATAGATAATTAACAATAACTTAATTATATGTACAGAATTTACAAGCACAAAATTAAAATTCAACAAAGTCTCTTAATTTTATGGGACGTATCTTCTTCCATACTGGTCTCCGTCTCGTTGGCTTCTGCTTCACGTGGGGTTCATCTGCTCCATTAGGAATTGTCCTATTATCGGAAACAGTCAGATCAGTGGTAGTAACTT
>NW_013807977.1:0-512 GCF_000517525.1 Limulus polyphemus
CGTGTGTATACGATTTATATCGTAATTGTTAAAAGTTAGCTATTCTGTGGTCTTTTTCATTATCACTGGCCACAGTCATTGTTCACCAAGGACTTTATTTACTGGCCACGGCCATTGTTCACCAAGGACTTTATTTACTGGCCACGGCCATTGTTCACCAAGGACTTTATTTACTGGCCACGGCCATTGTTCACCAAGGACTTTATTTACTGGCCACGGCCATTGTTCACCAAGGACTTTATTTACTGGCCACGGCCATTGTCCACCAAGGACTTTATTTACTGGCCACGGCCATTGTCCACCAAGGACTTTATTTACTGGCCACGGCCATTGTCCACAAGGACTTTATTTACTGGCCACGGCCATTGTCCACCAAGGACTTTATTTACTGGCCACGGCCATTGTTCACCAAGGACTTTATTTACTGGCCACGGTCATTGTTCACCAAGGACTTTATTTACTGGCCACGGTCATTGTTCACCAAGGACTTTATTTACTCGCCACGGTCATTG
>NW_013807978.1:0-514 GCF_000517525.1 Limulus polyphemus
TGACAAGGTGAAAGCAGTGCGTGATTGGTCAACACCACACAATGTGGGAGAGTTAAAAAGATCCTTGTGACTCTGTACCTATTAGGCCCATATGACATAGTGGATCGTTTCTTAGACGTAACTTTCCGAATAAAATGTGGTTGGCGAGGTAAGCCAAAGTTGGCGCATGCCAACAGGGTTTAGCGTTATCATGGTCCAGGACATTTCAGTTAAAATGAAGTAAACAATGAAACAGATGCTGCTGCTGAAGACATGTCACATGGAAAAGTCACTGTTGAAGAAGAAACTCTACCCGGTTTTGAGAAGGGAAACAGTGAAGCCCTTGATGAAGTTACTACCACTGATGTGACTGTTACCGATAATAGGACATTTCCTGATGGAGCAGATGAACCCTACGTGAAGCAGAAGCCAACGAGACAGTGACCAGTACGGAAGAAGATACGTCCAGTAAAATTAAAAGACTTTGTTGAATTTTAATTTTGTGTTTGTAAATTCTGTACATTTAATTAAGTTA
>NW_013807979.1:0-515 GCF_000517525.1 Limulus polyphemus
AGGTTTTCTTGTAAGTGCTGTTGTCTTTCTTCTTGTTTCTTTTCTCGTTCTTCTTGTTTCTTTTCTTGTTTTTGTATTGCTGCCATCAAATCTGCTAACTTGTAGTTTGATTTTCCGCCTCTCGTTTCCATTTTTCTTCTTTTTTTTTTCTATCCCACTTCTGACACCAATTTGTTACGTCTCCGTGTGTTAATTGATTTTCCGTAACTTCGTTCCGACGAAACTCAAGCGACACAAGTCTTTACTTAATAAAACTGATTTATTCTTTCCGAATATAACTCTGCGATACACTTAATCTCAATACTCGCGCTAAAACAACACTGTAACGAACGAACGTTAACTTCAACAATACCGTGTGACTGCAGTTCAATTACTCACTATCTATCTACACATTACATTTCCCTCTTTTATATACCAGCGTACCCTATTTCTAGTAAGAACTTGAACATTCGCCAAAGTACATGATAGTTCTAGAAACGTTGCGTCACGGTGGTCATGTGACTCGGTGACGCAAC
>NW_013807980.1:0-678 GCF_000517525.1 Limulus polyphemus
ACCACTCAGTGTATAACTATAACCTCCTTATCATCCACATCCTTCTCTGACTCTTTTGTTTTTCTTCTTTCCAACAGTTTCTCATCTGCAGAATCCAAGGGCCGAAATTTGTTGACTCAATGGAAAAGGTTCATTATAACTAAATTCACTACTTTTTACTCTAATAGTACTTTTCTAACTTCCTGAAAGTCATTGGTAGCTGATGTATTTCTTGCATGTAAAAGCTAAAGCTCCTCCTGAAATCCTGCTGCCATTTTCCACATCCTACATTTCTCTTCATCTATTGCTTCTACTTTAATTATGATAGCCTCCAACTTCTTAAACCAACAAACTCTACATCAGAATTGAACATCTTTACTACTAACTTCTATAAAAGCACATTCCAGTCCCAGGTTCCCAAGTAAAACCCAGTCATTGCACCCATTACATCTAACAAACTGTGAATGCTTAACTCCTACATTAGTCTTAGCCATATTATTTATACTGTTGCGTCAGCGAGTCACATGACCACCGTGATGCAACGTTTCTAGAATTATCATGTACTTTGGCGAATGTTCAAGTTCTTACTAGAAATAGGGTACGCTGGTATATAAAAGAGGGGAATGTAATGTGTGGATGGTCAGTGAGTAATTGAACTGCAGTCACAGGGTATTGTTGAAGTTAACGTTCGTTTGTTAT
>NW_013807981.1:0-511 GCF_000517525.1 Limulus polyphemus
GATAGTATTAGAGAAGATAGTTCAGCTTGTCAACTGAAATTCTAAAGTAATTGACTAGGCCTAAGTGAACTTTTGACAAGAAGAAGGTTGTTTGTTCGTAATTAAGAACAAAGCTTCACAATGGGCTATCTGTGATCTGCCCACCATGGGTATTAAAACCCGGATTCTAGCGTTGTAAGTCTGCACAAATATTGCTGTGCTACTGGGAGGCCAAGAAGAAGATAACTTTATACATAGTGTTTATGATATGCCTATAATCTCTATAGTGTAAAGAATTTGTTGTACGTAGGTTTAACTTGTTTCGAATATATATATTATTTTGAAAAAGAGTGAAGTGCATGCTGTTAATTTATCGTCAATAAATCACAAACACCTAATGTAGAAGGATCCTAAGGCCAACAACAACACGATATATATATTTATACTGTTAAGAATTATAAGTAAAAAGCCTTTCATTTTGACAGTTGGAAAAAGAATTATATTGTTGCGTCATCGAGATCACGTGACAATT
>NW_013807982.1:0-514 GCF_000517525.1 Limulus polyphemus
GGCCCATATGACATAGTGGATCGTCTCTCAGACGTGACTTTCCGGATAAAATGTGGTCGGCGAGGTAAGGCAAAAGTGGTGCATGCCAACGGACTTTGGCGTTATCAAGGTCCAGGACATTTCAGTTGGGACGAAGTGGACAACAGAACAAATGATGCTGCTGAAGACGTGCCACCTGAAGAAGCCACCGTCGAAGAAGAAACTCTATTCAGTTTTGAGAAGGGAAACAGTGAAGCTCTTGATGAAGTTACTACCACTGATGTGACTGTTATCGACGATAGAACATTTCCTGATGAAGTAGATGAACCCCATATGAAGCAGAAGCCAACGAGATGAAGACCAGTATGGAAGAAGATACGTCCCGTAAAATTAAGAGACTTTGTTGAATTGTAATTTTGTGTTAGTAATTCTGTATATTTAATTAAGTTATTGTTAATTGTTATTGGTTTAATGTAAGTGGTTATTGTTCGGGACGAACAATACTAAGGAGGGGCAGTGTTGCGACATCCTTTAA
>NW_013807983.1:0-658 GCF_000517525.1 Limulus polyphemus
AGGTAACTTATGGTTGAGGGATGTGGCAAAAGCATCTATGTGAGGAGTATCCCACTGAAGGCAAAGTCACTGGAAAACAAGAGGATCGAGAGATCACTCCGTTGGATAGATTTTGTGTGGATGGGAAAGCTGATCTGCAACCTGGAAGTTTATATTGGACATCAGTTATAGCAAAGTCCAGTCCAAATTCATAGCGAATAAAGTACTCAGAATAAAAGCTGTGCAAAATGATATAAGACTGTCTAAGCTAGGTTTATTAGGTTCCCATTAGTTGTGATTTTTTAAGGTATCATAAAATACAATACGTATCTTCTAAGTACTACATTTGGAGACAGAGAGGTATAAGTTTTTTGGTACGATAGCGTATACTGAGTTCAACTGTTCTTATAAATACAGGACCTGAGCCAGCAGCAATTACGTGAATAATACATGAAGTACAGGAGTTGTGTGGGTGTGTTTGTTCGCACAAAGCTACACAATAAGCTATCTGTGCTGTTCCCACCGTAGGTATTGAAATCCGATTTTTAGCGTTATAAGCCTTCAATACCGAGTTTCGTTTTTTTTTCTGTATTTCTTGGGAGTTCAATTTGAATAGTATATGAAAGGGTACTGTTAACCCACAAAATGCTCGAAACTCCACACTCTGTGAGGATATCTT
>NW_013807984.1:0-514 GCF_000517525.1 Limulus polyphemus
GTGTTTATAATTCATTGACGTTGAGACTATCGAATGTCACGTGCAATACATTGAAGTCGAGAATACAGAGATTTCTAGAAGGCGGGCATGCGATTAAGTGATAAAGATATAAATAGTGTGAAACGAGCGGAAACAGCAGAAGAGAGTAAAGTCACGGCCAAAGAGAAGTTCGGCGTGAATTTTAACTGCTATAAAAGTGATAGGCCTAACGTTTAATATGTTAGAGTAAGACTAACAGTAGAAAAGGAGATCAGAAGAAGAATTTATTCCCTCAAAGCGTGGTTCTAAAGTAATTGAATCAGCCTGAGTGCACTTTGATAAAAAGAACAGAGGATACTTTGAAGAAAGAAAACCAAGCGATTAACTGGAAGAGGAGTATACGACTGCAGTAACTCGCGCCACAATTGTAAATGAATTATACACAGAATTCTAGTGCGATAAAAATAGGGAAAGGTAGTTCAGCTTGTCAACTGAGATTCTAAAGTAATTGAATAGGCCTAAGTGGACTTTTGAC
>NW_013807985.1:0-514 GCF_000517525.1 Limulus polyphemus
GTTTCCAATTGTCATTTTATCGAAATTAACTACACACTTCATCGGTAGTAGATAGTCCAATCCTAATATGCATTGGTCTTCAATGTCAGCCAAGTATACTTTCTGTCTGTTTTTCATGCCCATCAGCTCGATAGTTACCCACACTGGAACCCACAACCTTGCATAATGTCCTGTCACACCACAAAGATTCTGTATGGCTTCTGGTACTCCACTGTTATCTAACACCTTGATACTCACAAGGGTTTGCTAAGATGCAGAATGTATGACAAAGTTGCATTTCTGGCCACCCAGCTTTCCTGTCATGTAGACACTATGTGTGCTTAGCATTTTACACTTAGCTATTGGGACTTTCACGATGGGAGTTGATGGGCATTCCTCAACATCAACCACTACTGGTTTCCCCGAAGCTGACTTATTGGTAGTATTTTTCTTACACTGGCTCCTCATATGTCCTTGCTCTCCACAATTCTAACAACATCTCTGGGTAGCAGCCTTTCCTGCTGTGGCATATTCC
>NW_013807986.1:0-516 GCF_000517525.1 Limulus polyphemus
TTTCCTCTTAATGTATTTATAAAGAAATCCTTACTGTTAATTTTTTACATTTCCAGCCAACATTCTTTCATACATCCTTTTCGATGTTCTAATTTCCTGCTTCACCAACTTTCTTGATCTTCTATAATCTTCTAAATATCCTGTCATACCAGTGAATTTAAATGTCGTAAATTTATGATTCTTTTCTATATCTCAAACTCTTTGTGAGCCAACCTGGTTTTTTTACTTGCAGCTACCCTTTTCTTTCTATAAGGAATATAGGTGCTACTATAGCGTGCATTCTACACAGGGGGTGGAATGGTTGTCATATGAGGAGAGGCTGAAATCTCTCAAATTGTTTTCTCTTGAAAAAATAAGGGTTATGGGGGATCTGATTGAGGTGTTTATGATTGTAAAGGAAATTGATGGTGTTGATGCATCATCTTTTTTAATATTTAACATGAGAATAGTAGAACCAGGGGACACAAATATAAATTTGGGCAGGGTAAGGAGTAATCTTCAGTTTATACAGTTTCA
>NW_013807987.1:0-510 GCF_000517525.1 Limulus polyphemus
CGAACGTTAACCTCAACAATACCCTGTGACTGCAGTTCAATTACTCACTATCTACACACACATTATTCCGTCACGTTGTCACCCTCATTTATATACCAGACTACCCTATATCTAGTAAATACTAGAGCATTCGCCAAGGTACAGGATAGTTCTAGAAAATAGGTGGCGCCACACCAGTCACGTGACCTCGATGACGCAACATAGCGTTTGTTTTAGCGCGATTGTTGAAATTAAGTGTATCGTAAAGTTATATTCGGAAAGAATAAACCAGTTTTATTAAGTAAGGAATTCTGTCGCTGAAGTTTCGTCGGAACGAAGTTACGGAAAGTTAATTAACAAACAGAGACGTAACAAATTGGTGTCAGAGAGTAGGACAAAAAAAATGGAAACGAGAAGCGGCAAATCAAACTACAGCATAGCAGATTTGATGGCTGCAATACAAGAACAGCAAAAGAAACAAGAAGAACGAGTAAAGAAACAAGAAGAACGAGAAGAGAAATTACAACAGTT
>NW_013807988.1:0-512 GCF_000517525.1 Limulus polyphemus
GAAACGTGACGTGGATATACTTATGTATGATGTATTACCTAACCCACTATATGGAATATAATACATAGAAGTCGGGCCGAGAAACGTGACGTGGATATACTTATGTATTACCTAACCCACTATGGTTAAATGTCACTGAAAATAAACTGTGTCCGTATTATAACAATTGGTATACGTATTTTAGGTGTATTGTAATACTATGATAGGTAACAGTTGGAGTATGTATTTTAGGTATATTGTAATACTATGATAGGTAACAATTGGTATACGTATTTTAGGTGTATTGTAATACTATGATAGGTAACAATTGACATACGTATTTTAGGTGTATTGTAATACTATGATAGGTAACAATTGGTATATGTATTTTAGGTGTATTGTAATACTGTGATAGGTTACAACTGGTGTATGTATCTTAGGTGTATTGTAATACTATGATAAGTAACAATTGGTATATGTAGTTTAGGTGTATTGTAATACTATGATTGGTAACAATTGGTGTACTTTGTTCC
>NW_013807989.1:0-513 GCF_000517525.1 Limulus polyphemus
GTTTTCTTACTGACAGTACACATTATCGTTGAATATTGTGACTTTTTATTGAAAGTACACAATATTGTTAAATCTTGTGTGTTCTTATTGATATTACACAGTATTTATAAATCTAGTGTCTTCTTATTGACAGTAAACAGTATTGTTAAATCTTGTGTCTTCTTATTGACAGTACACAGTATCGTTAAATCTTGTATCTTCTTATTGACAGTACACACTATCCTTAAATCTTGGTTCTTTTCATAGATAGTACACAGTATTGCTAAATCGTGTATCTTCTTATTGAGAGTACACAGTATTGTTAAATGTTGTGTCTTCTTATTGACAGTACACAGTATAGTTAAATCTTGTGTCTTCTTATTGACAATACACATTATTGTCGAATATTGAGCCTTCTTATTGACAGTACACAGTATCGTTAAATCTTGTGTCTTCTTATTGACAGTACACAGTATCGTTAAATCTTGTGTCTTCTTATTGACAGTACAGAGTATCGTTAAATCTTGTGTCTTC
>NW_013807990.1:0-514 GCF_000517525.1 Limulus polyphemus
GGAGGTGTGAAATTATGGTAGGAGCAAATGGAAAAATCACTGGTGGATATACAGATCTTTATATATGTATTCTATAGAATGGTACCATTACTGCCACACATTAAAGGAATTACATCTTATAAACTTTAGCTTTAGCCAGAATATCAGCTTTTTTTTTTCCAAGCATCCTGTAACATATTGCGCATCCCTTCTTTGAAAATAATGACGGTGTTTCTCCTGTCATACTGTTCTTTTGCCTCTGGGAAACATTCCAGTAGTTGGTTTTTCAACCTGGTCTTGTTAGTTAATATACTTATACCAAAATCCTCCAAGTGATTTTGATATAGTGTGTGGAGTTCAGACAACTTGAAGAGGAGGGTTCCATGGTCAACAGTTTTTTCAATGTAGCTTGTTAGCTCCACAAACACTCGACTCTCATTCACTTTGTCATTTGTATTTTTTGGTTCCTGGTTTAATTTTCTGATAAGGCTACTGTATCGATTTCTCAATTTGACCAGGCATTTGAGATTTCCCC
>NW_013807991.1:0-515 GCF_000517525.1 Limulus polyphemus
CAAAAAAACATTACATAAAAACGTCTTAATAGTACAATGAAATAGTATGTTTTTATAACAAAGTTACATCGGGCTATCTACGAACCGCTGATTTTAGCGTTGTAAATCCGAAGACTTTCCGGGGAACATGAAATAGTAACATTGTTTGTAAAAGTAGTTATTTTTCCAAAATGGTAGCAAAATAAACGTGAACTTCGTTTTTACTAATTCTCGATAAGTCTTAAACAACCAGGAAGAAATAATGCTTTATTTTGGCATTCTTGGTCTTTTTAATTTAAACGAAATGTAATGATTGTTTTATAAAAAAAAAAATGACACTTTTCGAATTTTGCTGTCCATTTTTCTCATTGCCTTTTAATATTTTTAACCTGAAAAATATATTATGTTATCCAAAAATTACAAAACTTATAGAATACACGTGAGCAGCACAAAAGCAGCTTTGCGCTTTTATTTTAAAATTAATGTAAATACTTAGCCGCGGCTCGTAGAACGGCTCTGAGTTTTTCTTTTTTTTT
>NW_013807992.1:0-227 GCF_000517525.1 Limulus polyphemus
AATATTCAGCCTTTTCTTCCCTGTAACAACACTGCCTAATATCTGCATAATATTCAACCTTTTTTCCCCTGTAACAACACTACCTAATATCTGTATAATATTCAACCTTTTCTTCCCTGTAACAACACTACCTAATATCTGTATAATATTCAGCCTTTTCTTCCCTGTAACAACACTGCCTAATATCTGCATAATATTCAACCTTTTTTCCCCTGTAACAACACTAC
>NW_013807993.1:0-513 GCF_000517525.1 Limulus polyphemus
CAGTTAGTGAGCAAGGTTTGGTATACACAAACTGCCTTGTTCCATGCTATGCAGCTTAGGTCTGTTGTCGGGTTTTTAAGAACATGACATAGAAGGGTATACAAAAATAAATAAATAAAAGGAAAGTCACCCTTGAAATTTTTCACATTCGTCATGATATGGTGGCACCCTGTTTCAACGGCACTGTAGAGTTAATTTTTGTTACTTAGTTCATGTATTCAAATATGAATATTTGAAATACTAAGGTAGCTGTGAGATATTATATAGGCCCGGCAATCTGATAATAATGTGACAGTTAATCGCACTATTCGTTGGTAAAAGACTAGCCCAAGAGTTGGTGGTGGGTGGTGATGACTAGCTGCCTTTCCTCTAGCCTTACACTGTTAAATTAAGGACGGCTAGCGCATATAGCTCTCGTGTAGCTTTGCGCGCAATTCAAAATAAACAAACAGATATTATATTGATTGTTATAATAAGACGTTTCTGGTAACTGGTCACCAATTAATTTTGGAC
>NW_013807994.1:0-514 GCF_000517525.1 Limulus polyphemus
GATCAACAGAAGGTTTGATCTGGAAAAGCTTGTTATGATGTTGCTCTCCCCAAGTCGACTACCAACTGGCATGTAGCTGTGCCTTGAAGAAAGGACTGTTGTCCATGTATGGGACACGCACAGCCGGCACTAGAGCAGGCGGACTCGTTCTCATGAATACCGACGTGGGCAAGTATCCAGAAAACTGGATGGAAACAGAAGATAGAGAGAAATGGGCCAGTCGCTGTTGAATATTGACAAGAACAGGTTGAGAACTAATGTTAAGCAATTCCAGTGCCAATTGAGAGCTAAGAGAATCAATGTAAATAGTACAATCACTGTGCTGCATAGCTTCTACATGATCCAGGGCAAGAGAAATAGCATACAACTTGGCATTGAACACAGAAACTGTAGAGGGGATCCTGCATGTAAATAGGAAAAGAAGAATGGCTCAAAAGATTTTCAGCAAAAAGAAGATGGTACTTTCAGTCTGCCTTTCTTGGATGACTCAAGGAAAGGTCACAGGTAGGGATGG
>NW_013807995.1:0-513 GCF_000517525.1 Limulus polyphemus
TGGTTATGTTTTGTTGGGTTGGTTGTTCTATGTGTATTTATTGTTATGTATTAGTGTTGGGTATGTTTTGCTGAGTTGGTTGTTCTATGTGTACTTATTGTCATGTATTAGTGTTGGTTATGTTTTGCTGAGTTGGTTGTTCTGTGTGTATTTGTTGCCATGTATTAGTGTTGGGTATGTTTTGTAGGTTTGATTGTTCTATGTGTATTTGTTGTCATGTATTAATGTTGGGTATGTTTTGTTGGTTTGGTTGTTCTGTGTGTATTTGTTGTCATGTATTAATGCTGGGTATGTTTTGTTGGGTTGGTTGTTTTGTGTGTATTTGTTATCATGTATTAATGTTGGGTATGTTTTGTTGGGTTGGTTGTTCTATATGTATTTGTTGTCATGTATTATTGTTGGGTTAGTTGTTCTGTGTGTATCTTTTTCGATGTTTCCAGAAGAGTTGTGGATTTTGTTGTTCATTTAGGTTATTACAGTGAGAGTCCCAGTTGTCTTGTTTCAATAGTTTGA
>NW_013807996.1:0-513 GCF_000517525.1 Limulus polyphemus
TACTCCATAAATACCAAGGTGTAACTATAGTTACCGAATTTATAACCACCATACTCATCTTTAGCGTTATTTATTACAACAACTCCACGAATACCTAAGTGTAACTCTAGTTACAGAATTTATAACCACCATACTCATCTTTAGCATTATTTGGCACAAGTACTCTTTGAACACCTAGGTGTAACTCTAGTTACTGAATGTGTAACCCCATACTCATCTTTAGCGTTATTTGGTACAACAACTCCATGAACACCTAGATATAACTCTAGTTACCGAATTTATAACCACCATACTCATCTTTAGCGTTATTTGGTATAACAACGCCCCGAACACCTAGGAGTAACTCTAGTTAACGAATTTATAACCACCACACTCATCTTTAGCGATATTTGGTACAACAAATTCACGAACACCTAGGTGTAACTGTAATTACCGAATTTGTAATCACCATACTCATATTTAGCGTTATTTGGTATAACAACACTACGAACACGTAGGTGTAACTCTAGTTAC
>NW_013807997.1:0-513 GCF_000517525.1 Limulus polyphemus
TTAATGTTGCGAGACATATACATCATCAAAATGAGTGGAAATTTCTTAAAGCGACTAGGAATGTCATGTTTTGTCCCTTTGGCAGTTTTGATGAAGTTGTGCGACAGCGCTCTTCTATTAAAGTCATTTATCACCAAACTACAAAAGATCGAAAACAATTTAGCAGTATATAATGCCAAGCTTTCACTGAAACTGTTTAATGGTGTTTCTTAAAATGTGGTGGTGAACGTACATGTTCCGCAGGGTAGATAAATTTCCTACAAAAGAAGCAATAGTTTGTGCTAAGAAATGTTATAGAAAAATAAAATATGCTGTAACGTGTGTTGTTAGCAAAGTTGTCATGGGAACCAAAACATTGTGTACGTTTGGAGTAAACAAGAGTAATTTTAAGTCTTTGTATTTACATCTGTGCAAAATCCAAAATAAGTTATAGTATTTTGTTTATGATATACACAAACCAGATCATCTAACTAAATTAATATGTACGTATAAGATGATAAAAACACTATAACC
>NW_013807998.1:0-513 GCF_000517525.1 Limulus polyphemus
TAGCTGCCTTCCCCTCTAATCTTTCACTGCTAAATTAGGCACGGCTAGCGCAGATAGCCCTCGTGTAGCTTTGTGTGACATTCAAAACAAATCAAACCTATGGGTTTGTTGTAATGACTGAAAATGTCAGATACAAGTACTTTAATAAGATCGAGAATGTAACAGAATAACTCTACACCTGAAACAGAATCTACATACTTGTGGTAAAACTCTTCCTTCAGACGTATAAGCAACAGAAACAAAGGTTGAATGACAAAAGAAGTGTAAAGCCACATAAATAAGATGAAAGAAGTTTAATATAGACTACACTAGGCGGAGTACATGCAGAATATCACGATCCACCAGCTTGTCAAGAATGTGAAAATCGAATTTTTAAGCAAAAAATATGGCAAACTGTGCTGGTTGCACGTTGAATAATATGATTTGTGACTAAAAAATTTCAGAGTGGTGCACTCTTGTAAAGTTAAGATTTTATTGAAAAAATTTTGGCTTGAGATATTCGCGCAAAGTTAC
>NW_013807999.1:0-508 GCF_000517525.1 Limulus polyphemus
TGTGAAAATTAAGAACATTACAAAGTTGTATTGAGGAAGAATAAACAAGCTTTATAAAGAAATGACTTGTATCTTGTAAGAATTAACAAGCAAATATACAGAGACGTAACAAATTGGTGTCAGAAGTGGAACGAAAAAAAAATGGAAACGAGAAGCGGAAAATCAAACTACAGCTTAGCAGACTTGATGGCAGCAATACAAGAGCAGCAAAAGAAACAAAATACGAGAAAAGAAACAAGAAGAACGAGAAAAGAAACAAGAAGAGAGACAACAGCAGTTGCAAGAGAACCTGCAACAGTGGCAGCTCGAACAGCAAAATAAACAAGAGAGATTACAGCAGTTGTTGGAGGAAAAAAAAAGAAACAAGAAGAAAGATTACAGCAGTGGCAAGAAAACCTAAACAATGGCAGCTCGAACAGCAAAAATAAACAAGAGAGATTACAGCAGTTGTTGGAGGAAAAGGAAAAGAACAAGAAGAACGAGAAAAGAAACAAGAAGAGAGATTACA
>NW_013808000.1:0-514 GCF_000517525.1 Limulus polyphemus
ATGTACAACGTTTCGACAAGGTTTTGCCATCATCAGGTATTAAAGTTTTTCTTCATTACCCATTTAAGCCGTCTCCAGCCATTATTAGTCTCAAAGTGGGTTCCTCATCATCGAATTTGAACACCAAACACTACTTTTTACAGAAATTTTATGATGTTTTATGACATAAGTTCTTTTGGAACAAAACTCGCTTACAACTGAGACTTGTCATACTTTGCTGGAAACTGATGAACACGCTTGTGATGTACTTCACTAAATACCAACATTAGTTTGTGATGTACTTCATCAAATACCAACATTAGTTTGTGATGTACTTCAGTAAATACCAACATTAGTGTGTGATGTACTTCACTAAATATCAACATTAGTTTGTGAAGTACTTCGCTAGACACCAAAATTAGGGATTACTATTGATTGGAAAATTCTGTACCCTGCAACGAAAATTTTATCATCATGATGCAAACTACTAAAATTTAATTCAGCTATTGCCAAATTCAAATTTTAGTATTATGAA
>NW_013808001.1:0-515 GCF_000517525.1 Limulus polyphemus
TTAACAAAAATTATAATAAAAGATGCTAATTGTGGTAAACGAAATAATAATTTGATTTTAGTAAGAGTTTTTTCTTCCCCGATTTGAAAAAATCCTAACGTGATAGAAAAAAATCATATTATTTTCGAAATCTGCGTAGCTGACTTATGGAAAATCCGTTATTAAAACCCAAACAACTTTTATGAGGTTTAAATTCGCAGGCCTGTGTAATTTAAAGTTTATTATTTTTTTATTATTCTAGGATATGTTTTTATTGTTTCTCCAAAAGTAGTTTTCAAGTCGCGTGGGTTAACGTCTAGAATTTCTTTAAAAATTTAGGAAATATTAGGTCGTCAAGAAATTAATCTCGCGTTTTGGAACACTATAATTACCCCCCCCCCCAAAAAAAACGTACCTCAAGTATAATATATAAACGAACCGCTTAAACGTGACGTTAGTGTAGCCTATATAATGTGTAAAGTTTAGTATACTCTAATCCCTTATAGTGATGGTACACGACGAGAGACACATTCGGC
>NW_013808002.1:0-514 GCF_000517525.1 Limulus polyphemus
AGAAAAGCTGCAAAAAGAATAACGCTAAAAATAACATTAACGAGAAAAAAGAAAAAGTTGGAAATAATACGAAGAGCAATGTACACTAATGCAGAACCCACAAAAAAGATAATTAACTTAGAGAAATCATACTGTATAAGTGTTGGTGACACTTGTGTTTGTAAATGTTCATATTCAAAGTCTTTAAAGTTCCTATACACTGGATCAAGAGTTAATTGTTTCAAAATGTGATAAGCCCTTTGAAATATTCTAGTACATGTACAATTACAATCGATCTTCATGAGTTTGCAATACTTAAGTCAGCACCATGACAATTGTTGCTGTTCAAAATAGGCTATATAAATACTGTTGAGATATAAATAGAAAGCTGAGACAAAACACGTAATGAAGGAATAGTACATATGGAAAACGATATAGAAACAATATAAATAAGTTAAAGACCATGTATTTCGATAATGTTCATACAACACAGAAAAGCTGCAAAAAGAATAACACTAAAAATAACATTAACGAG
>NW_013808003.1:0-511 GCF_000517525.1 Limulus polyphemus
AGGAGGACATTTTAATGGGGCAAATGAATTATAAAACTGAAATTGATCTAATTTTTTTTTATAAAATGGTCATTAAAACAAATCAAATGTAATAGTATTTATAGAAGTTTTATTTTTTTTATTAAATGATACAAAACGAGTTTATTATATGTAAAAGCTGAAAAATAATATGTGATCAATATGCCTAGATTTTTTATCAGGGGAGTCGGGTCCACTTAGGCCCCCCTTGGCTATGCCTCTGACAGAAGGTCTTGGTTCTGCTACCTGCAGACTCACCAAATAAGTGGAAGGGACCTTTTGAAGTACAAGAAGTAGTCAACAGAATGTACTATAAGGTGAAAGTGGACCGGAAAACCAAGATCTACCATGCCAATCTGTAGAAGAGGTACTTTGAGAGAGAAGACCTAATGGGTGCAGCTATTGAGGCACAGATGGATATTGCAGGCGTGGCAGTCATAGATACAGAACCAAAGATAGTAACTTTGTCATAGAAGATCTATGACAAAGTTAC
>NW_013808004.1:0-515 GCF_000517525.1 Limulus polyphemus
TGGGAAATGTAGAGTTTTTGTATGATACCTAACCCTAACCCTGTAGAATTTAAGAAGAGTGCGTAAGCGCAACGATATATATGAGAAATGTAGAGTTTTTTCTACTGCAGTAATGGGAAGTTTAAGGCGTTATTAAGAACAGACAGAGTTGCCGCATCCTGGTTCATTAAGCAATGTGCAACGGAAGACTCTTAATTTGCACAGACTTTAATTTTCAACAAGATACAAGTAATGGTGTCTCCCTGGCGTTCAATGAAGAAACTAAAATCTGGTGCTGTAAAAACTTGAGAAACTGGCGGCCCAAATTTCGATTCAACATCAAGGAAAACATCTGTTGTGCCAGTTAAGACTAATGTTCCAAAAACGAAAAATAACGAATCTAGAGAAGTTTGAGAAATCTGACAACACATCTGGGAGGAATTATCGGTTATTAACTTCAAAGAAAAACGTAGCATTCATACCTAATCGATGTCGTTATATAGCTAAAGCTAGAGGGCAATATTCCCTTTAATCTG
>NW_013808005.1:0-512 GCF_000517525.1 Limulus polyphemus
AATAGAATGGAGAAAAATACTTGGAAGTTCAATTATCTCTCAATAGATGGAGAAAAAATACTTGGAAGTTCAGTTATCTGTCAATAGATGGAGAAAAAATACTTGGAAGTTCAGTTATCTCTCAATAGATAGAGAAAAAAATTAAGAAAAAATACTTCGAACTTCAGTTATTTCTCAATAGATGGAGAAACAAATAATAAGGAAAATACTTTGATGTTCAGTTATCTCTCAATAAATGGAGACTGTATTGAACTATTATTAAAAACCTTTACTTAACCCGATGACTACCGGCTACTAACTTTCTTAGTAGCCAATGCAAGTCTTGCTATTTGTCATTCCAACAATAAAACTACTGGTTAAAAAGTTTTAAATCTTCGTAATGACTTTAATAAATGCGTGAAGTTTAAGAAACATAAAGCCTGTTACTTCTGATAAGTTTAGTTTTTTTGCATTATGATCTATAATATCTTGGAAAATTACGTTAGGAAATGGTATTTATGAGAAATGATTAC
>NW_013808006.1:0-513 GCF_000517525.1 Limulus polyphemus
GACCACAAAAACCTTATTTTGAAAAGCAGACTGCTTCTGATTTATTCAATCTAAAGAATGGCAGGGATGGACAGCTATCCCTTTATACTTTACCGATGAAGTTCATAGGTTAGTATGGTCCAGAACAGACATATGAATGAAGCAGATTTATTGAAAGGAAAATCTATGAGTGATCTTGTGGAACATCTCATCCAGGTTTTACAGTGCAGATTTGACTAGTTGAAGTATATTTGCACCACTCGCTACAGAGTCGGATTCATAAAGAAATTAGGGACATGCACATGAAAAACAAGAGATATGAATACAAAAAGGTATCTTGCCCAGTCAAACTCTCATCAAAGAGTAAAGAATGGTGACAAGTGGAAGAGTGTACCCCAAAGAGGAAGAAACAGCTACCTGAAGCAAATAATGGAAGATAAATGTATGAGGTGTAGTCCCAGCGCTTGATGGAAGAAATACCTACAACATATGATGAGGGTGAGATGCAGAGTGAAGACACTAGGAATGGAATAC
>NW_013808007.1:0-510 GCF_000517525.1 Limulus polyphemus
CTAAGCTCGATCTCCCACAACCCAAACAGCTCCCCAAACCATCACACTGAAACCACCATGCTTCACAGTTGGCTGCAATCTGTTGAGCCAAAACTCTTGGCGAGGCATTCTCCAGACCCACATCCTTCCACTGTCCGAATTGAGCGCCTTGATTCGTCTGAGAACAATATGGTCTTCCAAAATCCAGAGGCTTGGTCATCATATCACTTGCCCACTTCTTTCGTCTGACTATGTTGGCAGGTCTTAATAAGGGCTTCCGTTTAGCTGCTCTGCAACGATAACCCAATCTGTGGAGAATCCGTTGAACAGATTTCGGGCTCTTCTCACCAACTTTGGCCACTTCTGCAGTCGTTAATCGGGATCCATTTCGATGCTCCTCTTGACAGCCCTTTTTGTCCTCTCCGATAGACCAGGACGCTGCTCAGTTGTTTCCTTGCCGTGTTTCCTGAACTGCACGATGATTCTGTTGACCGTGGAAAGCGGGATTTCCAAATTCTGCGAAATTCGTCG
>NW_013808008.1:0-514 GCF_000517525.1 Limulus polyphemus
CAGCTTCCCAAACCATCACGCTGAAACCACCATGCTTCACAGTTGGCTGCAATCTGTTGAGCCAAAACTCTTGGTGAGGCATTCTCCAGACCCATATCCTTCCATTGTCCGAAAATTGAGCGAATTTTGATTCGTCTGAGAACAATACGGTCTTCCAAAAGTCCAGAGGCTTGGTCATCATATCATTTACCCACTTCTTTCGTCTGACTATGTTGGCAGGTCTTAATAAGGCTTCCGTCTAACTGCTCTGCAACGATAACCCAATCTGTGGAGAATCCATTGAACAGATTTCGGGCTCATCCCACCAGCTTTGGCCACTTCTGCAGTTGTTAATCTGGGATCCATTTCGATGCTCCTCTTGACAGCCCTTTTTGTCCTCTCTGATGGACCAGGACGACCCGGACACTGCTCAGTTGTTTTCTTGCCGTGTTTCCTGAACTGTACGATGATTCTGTTGACTGTCGAAAGCGGGATTCCCAAATTCTGCGAAATTTGCCGCTGACTTATTCCACCA
>NW_013808009.1:0-514 GCF_000517525.1 Limulus polyphemus
ATTTCACTGTTTATTGAAGTTTGCGACGTTAGGAATCAGGAAAAAGAAAACTTGCTAATGTGAAGGATGATATTTTTTGTTATTACATAACATCTTTACATCAGGAGGAAAGGTAGTTAATTTAACCCTCAAATCTGTTTTGACATTCAGTCTATTTCTATACTTGTTTTTTGATTAAACTAAAGACGAGAAGCTAGTTTCACACTTATATGTTGTAACGAAAGGCACTAGGAATCTGATCACCTTTTCAGATAACTCTGCATATTCATTTTGACAACTCAGCCAAAAATTAATTAAGGATAGTTTATCAAAATTATGTTTCAAGACAGTGTCACAGGAAAGTTCAGTTAATGAATCCACTTCTGATTCATTTAATTGTAAGATTTCTTCATTTTTCGTGTTAACAGTAAATGGGTCCCTAATTCGCATTTTACTGGAGGAAAATATTCATTTATGTTTGATGATAGCCCCAATAGATATTCTTTAATTGCTACAGATGATAGCCCCAATAGAT
>NW_013808010.1:0-513 GCF_000517525.1 Limulus polyphemus
CTTTATTTGTTTAACAAACGAAGTAGTACCACCATGTTATACACATAATACATTATACATATAATATACCGATATTATGTAACATAAACATGAACTCCCAGGTCTTTATTTGTTTAACAAACGAAGTAGTACCACCATGTTATACACGGATGTGACGAGGATATAGAAAAGCTTCCATGTCTCTACTTGTTTAACAGACGAAGGAGTACCACTATATTATACACAGATATGATGTAAGATAAAGAACTTCCAGGTCTCTTCGTATTTAATAATGGACGGAGGAGTACCACCCTTTTATACACAGATATGATGAGGATAAACAGAACCTTCCATATCTCTACGTTTTTAACGAACGGAGGAATACCACCATATTATACACCGACATTATGTGACATAAACAAGAACTTCCAAATCTCTACTTGTTTAACAGACGAAGGAGTACCACAATATTATATACCGACATTATGTGACATAAACAAGAACTTCCAGGTCTCTATTTGTTTAATGGACGGA
>NW_013808011.1:0-705 GCF_000517525.1 Limulus polyphemus
TACACACCTGGCTTACAGAACTCCAGCTAGCAAGTTTTATGATCAGTAAATACACACCTGGCTTACAGAACTCCAGCTAGCAAGTTTTATGATCAGTAAATGTGTACCTGGCTTACAGAACTCCAGCTAGCAAGTTTTATGATCAGTAAATACACACCTGGCTTACAGAACTCCAGCTAGCAAGTTTTATGATCAGTAAATACACACCTGGCATACAAACGCAGCGAAACCCGCCTCGTTCATCTAAACAAGTACCATCGTTCTGACAAGGATTAGAGTCGCATTCGTTGATATTGACCTCACATCTCGGTCCAGCAAATCCCTTGGTACAGTTGCAGGTGAAGGATCCAGGTGTGTTGACACACACTCCTCCATGTTCACACGGAGAACCTGGACAAACAAGTCATGGTCGAAACGTTGTGAAAAGAAAACGTGGATATATCAACTTTTATGAGTAAGATTAAATGCAATGTTTATGCAATTTTTGTTTAAATATTTATGTTTAGTCCCATACCACTAGAGGGCGTGTAACTAACAAAGTCATAAGCTTTAGTCACATTACTACTAGAGGGCGTGTAACTGACAAATTCATAAGCTATAGTCACATATTAATAGAGGGTTGGAACTAACATAGTCATAAGCTTTAGTCACATACCACTAGAGGGCGTGTAACTAACATAGTCATAAGCTTTAGTCACATATTAA
>NW_013808012.1:0-511 GCF_000517525.1 Limulus polyphemus
GATTGTTGGGTGTTACCCTCTGTTGTTGATTTTGTTGTTTCCTTTAAAGTTTATTGGGCGTTTTCCTCTATTGTAGACTTTATTGTTTCCTTTAAAGATTGTTGGGTGTTACCCTCTGTTGTCGACTTCATTGTTTTCTTTAAAGATTGTTGGGTGTTACCCTCTGTTGTTGATTTTGTTGTTTCCTTTAAAGTTTATTGGGCGTTTTCCTCTATTGTAGACTTTATTGTTTCCTTTAAAGATTGTTGGGTGTTACCCTCTGTTGTCGATTTTATTGTTTCCTTTAACGATTATTGGGCGTTACCCTCTGTTGTCGACTTCATTGTTTCCTTTAAAGAGTTTTGGGTGCTACCCTCTGTTGTTCATTTGATTGTTTCCTTTAAAGAGTTTTGGGTGCTACCCTCTGTTGTTCATTTGATTGTTTCCTTTAAAGATTATTGGGTGTTACCCTCTGTGTTGATTTCTTTGTTTCCTTTAAAGATTATTGGGCGTTACCCTCTGTTTTCGACTT
>NW_013808013.1:0-512 GCF_000517525.1 Limulus polyphemus
CATATTAATTATTATTCAAGTTATTATTTCAGTCGCTTTGCAGGCTTTACGGCATAACCAGGGTTCATTCGCCTGGGCTCCTGGGCAGTTGCCCCTTTGCCCCCTCCTGTCGGCGGGCCTGCTATTATGTATTTATTTTGGACTAGGTACTCTAATGGTGTCCATGAACCTTGGTTAAAAGTCACCATCCTGTGATTATTGGTCAGTAACAGCTAGGATCAGGGATATGAAATGTACACCATGAATTTTGATTAAAAGTCACCAACCTGTGAATATTGGTCAGTAACAGCTAGGAACAGGGATATGAAATGTACATCATGAACCTTGATTAAAAGTCACCAACCTGTGAATATTGGTCAGTAACAGCTAGGAACAGGGATATGAAATGTACACCATGAACCTTGAATAAAAGTCACCAACCTGTGAATATTGGTCAGTAACAGCTAGGAACAGGGATATGAAATGTACATCATGAACCTTGGTTAAAAGTCACCAACCTGTGAATATTGGTC
>NW_013808014.1:0-513 GCF_000517525.1 Limulus polyphemus
CTCATGTTCACACACACCAGCTTACCTGACAAGTTAAACATTGTTATTACTCTGCTCATGGTTACACACACCAGCTTACCTGACAAGTTAAACATTGTTATTACTATGCTCATGGTTACACACACCAGCTTACCTGACAAGTTAAACATTGCTATTACTATGCTCATGTTCAAACACACCAGCTTACCTGACAAGTTAAACATTGTTATTACTATGCTCATGTTCAAACACACCAGCTTACCTGACAAGTTAAACATTGTTATTACTATGCTCATGTTCAAACACACCAGCTTACCTGACAAGTTAAACATTGTTATTACTATGCTCATGTTCACACACATCAGCTTACCTGACAAGTTAAACATTGTTATTACTTTGCTCATGTTCACACACACCAGCTTACTTGAAAAGTTAAACACTGTTATTACTGTGCTCATGTTCACACATACCAGCTTACATTGTTATTATTATGCTCATGTTCACACATACCAGCTGTCGGGTTCAAACAAGTAA
>NW_013808015.1:0-514 GCF_000517525.1 Limulus polyphemus
CAAGCGCAGATAGCCCTTGTGTAGCTTTGCGCGGAACTTCAAAAACAATCTAATTTAGCAGTGAAAGACTAGATGGAAGGCAGCTAATCATCACCACCCACCGCCAACTTTTCGGCTACTCTTTTACCATCGAATAGTGGGATTGACTGTCACATTATAATGCACCCACAACTGCAAAAAAGAACAAGCATGTTTAGTGGGACGGGGTTTCGAACCCACGACCCTCTGATTGCGAGTCAAGCGCCCTTTTTTTTTCTTTATTAATTTACCCTCATAGAGGGGGGTATAAACAAAAACACATCAGTAATTAAACACATCTCATGAAAATGTCGTTACAGATAAGGATAGCAATAATTAAGGTTAATTAGTGAAATTACATACACAGAAAATTAGTAATAAAAAACAAACAAACAAAAATGTTGCTAAACTTAATAAAAACAAGATGATCTGAACTGATAAACATCAAAAATCAAACAAAACTATCATACCAAATCACGACATAGGATGTAACCCT
>NW_013808016.1:0-514 GCF_000517525.1 Limulus polyphemus
TATGAGGTCAGTCTGACTATTACATAAACTGAGGAGAAAATATACAACATATGAGGTCAGTCTGACTATTACATAAACTGAGGAGAAAATATACAACGTATGAAGTCAGTCTGACTATTACATAAACTGAGGAGAAAATATACAACGTATGAGGTCAGTCTGACTATTACATGAACTGAAGAGAGAATATACAATGTATGAGGTCAGTCTGACTATTACATAAACTGAGAAGAAAATATACGGTGTAGAAGGTCAGTCTGACTATTACATAAACTGAGGAGAAAATATACAATGTATGAAATCAGTCTGACTACTACATATACTGAGAAGAGAATATACGATGTAGAAGGTCAGTCTGACTACTACATAAACTGAAGAGAAAATATACAATGTGTGAGGTCAGTCTGACTATTACATAAACCTAAACAGAGAACTGGCGATGTAAGTAGGTGCTCCAACTATAGAAACAGTTTAGAAATAACTTAAATAAGTTCGTGATACACTTCAACTGAAG
>NW_013808017.1:0-741 GCF_000517525.1 Limulus polyphemus
CGTCTAGAAGTGTATATGGATATAAAACGTAAGAAATTGACTTTTATAACATTGCTGGTATCGTCTCCTCGCTCCTATGTGCACACAACTAGGTGCGTATTCATATCTAAAAATGTAAGAACTGTTATCAAATATTTTACTTTATTTTGTGATTACTCAGACATAAAAGTTTTAAATATTTTGGTTTGTGTTCTACTCACAAATAGTAACGCTTTACGCCTAGATATACTAGATACCTATAAGAAGCCAAAATTTTCGAAAAATTAATTTTCTACACCAGGAGGCAACAAAAGGTTGAACTTCTACATAAGTTGAATACCTTATACCGAAACAATTTTGGAACCTACGTCGTTACAGATTAACTTAGATCATGTCACCACGTCTGGTCATGCTCTTTTGGACGATCGTTAATCTTGATAGTAGTCTTGCAGCGTAGTTTCCATCGCAAGGGTGCCATGTCCAAATTACACTTCCTCCTTCCTATTGCTTTCTGTAATTTATCTGGTGTATGGAACGATGGTTTTCCAGTACCTGTTTCAACAGTGTGATCACACAGAAATCTATGCACGCTGCATCTGGCAACTTGACCGGTATATCTTCATATATAATAGCATGAATACCCATTTAACTAGATGTATTTCCGCAGGGTCCCCGAAAGTGCTCTATTTCAAGAATAGATGAAACCAAAATTAAGAATAACAAATATTTTCATTCCTTGCTTTTGAAGTTCATATTTTATGT
>NW_013808018.1:0-514 GCF_000517525.1 Limulus polyphemus
ATTAACAGACAAATGTAACTTACAAGCTGGACAGTGGTATCAAACCTAGTCACAGTAACAGACAAATGTAATTTACTAGCTGAACAATGGTATCAAACCTAGTCACATTAACAGACAAATGTAACTTACTAGCTGAACAATGGTATCGAACCTAGTCGCATTAACAGACAAATTAAATTTTCTAGCTGGACAGTGATATTAAACCTAGTCACATTAACAGACAAATGTAATTTACTAGCTGAACAATGGTATCAAACCTAGTCACAGTAACATACAAATGTAATTTACTAGCTGAACAATGATATCAAAACCTAGTCACAGTAACAGACAAATGTAACTTACAAGCTGGACAGTGGTATCAAACCTAGTCACAGTAACAGACAAATGTAATTTACTAGCTGAACAATGGTATCAAACCTAGTCACATTAACAGACAAATGTAACTTACAAGCTGGACAGTGATATCAAACCTAGCCACATTAACAGACAAATGTAATTTACTAGCTGAACAATG
>NW_013808019.1:0-616 GCF_000517525.1 Limulus polyphemus
CTTGCCCTTTCAGCCGTGAGGGCATTATAATGTGATGATCAATCCCGCTATTCGTTGGTAAAAGAGTAGCCCAAGAGTTGGCGATGGGTGGTGATGACTAGCTGCCTTCCCTCTAATTTTTCACTGCTAAATTAGGGACGGGTAGTGCAGATAGCTCTCGTGTAGCTTTGGGTGAAATTCAAACCAAACTGACGGTTTTTTAACATGGTTGACACCACAGTTATGACATGAACGTTTTAACAAGAAATACGCTAGAAAAAATAGGAGAAAAAAGGAAAGCTTTCACATGATCACGTAACGGTTATTTATCACTCAAGAACGTTGATAGTACAATACATTCAAGGTACATCGAGTAACCTAGCAGCTCCTGAACTTCAATATGAATGTCCTTCCCACCCCCAACCACATTTAACTCTCACGTGGCGTTGCTGAACGAGTGTAACAACGAGGGTACTGTATAACCTCAATGATATACGAGAATATTTTTATCCACAGTCAGTGTTATAATGAGTGTGCTACTACAGAATACCAAGGGAAGGTTTTGAGTCATCATGACCACAGGAAGGTTTGAGTCACTGTATAAAATTAAAGAATGGTGTTTTACCAAAAACGTGTT
>NW_013808020.1:0-513 GCF_000517525.1 Limulus polyphemus
GTATGTTGAATGCAGCTATTGGTTCAAATTAGATGTCAAAATACTAAGTCTATAGCTTCGTATGAATTAGGAACTCAAATTACCAATATTGACAAGCTGGAATATAAAATAAGAACCTCTTATCTTTTCAATTTGCTAAGGTATTGCTCATGTAATAAATCAAACACAGTTGCACCCCACCCATATCTTTCCATTTTGGGAAATGCTCCCTTATATACACTTCTATGTATGAAATGAATAACCAACTGAAAATTCAGAATGTCCCCTAGTGGTTTTCTCAGCCATTTTTAACACGCTTGGATGCCATTTCTTTCTTTTGATCCAATATTTTAAGGAGATAGGGTGTATCTTTCGTCTGCTTGAAATTTCCTATTTTTTTAGACTAAAATACATCTTAGTTACTAAGCTTGGTAAATTATAGTGGAATTCTGTGGTATTAATGTAGTAATTTATGATTTTTTAATGATTCAAGTATATATATATATATATGTATATATATATATATAATAAAAA
>NW_013808021.1:0-514 GCF_000517525.1 Limulus polyphemus
TTGTGTTTTCTTATTTACACTACACAGTATTGTTAAATCTTGTTTCTTCTTATTGACAGTACACAGTATCGTTAAATTTTGTGTCTTGTTATTGACAGTACACAGTATCGTTAAATCTTGTGTTTTATTATTGACAGTACACAGTATTGTTTAATCTTGGGTTTTCTTCTTGACAGTAAAGAGTATCGTTAAATCTCGTGTTTGTTATTGATAATACACAGTATCGTTAAATCTTGTGGCTTCTTATTGACAGTACACAGTATTGTTAAATCTTGTGGTTTCTTATTTACAGTACACAGTATCGTTAAATCGTGTGGCTTGTTAGTGATAGTACACAGTATCGATAAATCTTGTGTCTTCTTATTGACAGTACACAGTATTGTTAAATCTCGGGTCTTATTATCGACAATACACTGTATTTTTAAATATTGTGTCTTCTTATTGACTAGTACACTAGTATCGTTAAATTTTGTGTCTTCTTATTGACAGTACACAGTATCGTTAAATACTTGTG
>NW_013808022.1:0-509 GCF_000517525.1 Limulus polyphemus
TCCAAATAATGCATTCGTCTTCCATGTCAGCCAAGTATACTTTCTAGTCTCTCCTTTGTGCCCATGAGCTCACTAGTTACCAACACTGGTCCCCACAATCTTGTAGAATGTCCTGTCACACCATAAAGCTTCTGTATGGCTTCTGGTACTCCTTCGTGATCTAACACCTTGATGCTCACAAGGGTTTGCTGAGACGCAGAGTCTATGACAAAGTTTCACCTTTGGCCATCCAGCTTTCCTGTCACATATACGCTGTGTGTGCTTGGCATTTTACACCTAGCTGTTGGGACTTTCATGATGGGGACTGGTGGGCGTCGCTCAACACCAACCACTACTGGTCTCCTTGAGGCCGACTTATTGGTAATATTCTTCCTACACTGGCTCCTCAAATGTCCGTATTTTCTACAGTTCCAACAACCTTTCTGGATACCAGCCTTTCCTGCTGTGGCACCTCCCCTGTGTTGAAGTTTCCAGCATTGAGCTCTCTTGTGCCAAGGTTTATTACAGTG
>NW_013808023.1:0-513 GCF_000517525.1 Limulus polyphemus
CGGTGCCTTCCCGTCGAATTCCTGTGGCTTCTTTCATACTGGATCACTCCTATTACTGACATTCATATCTGGGATGTGACTTCTAACAGGACTGAAGACGTCTGCATTAAGGTTTAGCTGCAGGGTCTGGAAGGGGCTTGCCATTTTCTGGGGCTGATTAAGTCGATGGTCAATTTATCCTCCTTGTGTAACACACAACAAATCGTTCTTTAATGTATGTAATTCACTTTTAAATTTACTAATGTTTTCCATTTGTACTTCTTGTTTCTTTCTTGTTCCAGTTGCCACTGCTGTAGTCTCTCTTCTTGTTTATGTTCTTTTTCCTCCAACAACTGCAGTAATTTCTCTTCTTGTTTATTTTCTTTTTCCTCCAACAACTGCTGTAATTTCTCTTCTTGTTTCTTTTCTCGATCTTCTTTTTTCTTTTCTTTTTCCTCCAACAACTGTTGTAATCTCTCGTCTTGTTTATTTTGTTGTTCGAGCTGCCACTGTTGCAGGTTTTCTTGCTACTGC
>NW_013808024.1:0-513 GCF_000517525.1 Limulus polyphemus
TACAGAGTGGTGTTTATATACTGTTAACATTGTATAACACTTTGTTGAGGAAGAATACAGAGTGGTGTTTATATACTGTTATCATTGTATAACACTTTGTTGAGGAAGAATACAGAGTGGTGTTTATATACTGTTATCTTTATATAACACATTGTTGTGGGAGAATACAGGGTGGTGTTTATATACTGTTACCATTGTATAACACTTTGTTGTGGGAGAATAGAGGGCGGTGTTTATATACTGTTATCTTTATATAACACTTTGTTGTGGGAGAATACAGCGTAGTGTTTGTACTGTTTGTACTGTTATATACTGTTATCTTTATATAACACTTTGTTGTGGGAGAATACAGCGTAGTGTTTGTACTGTTACCATTGTATAACACTTTGTTGTGGGAGAATACAGAGCGGTGTTTATATACTGTTATCTTTATATAACACTTTGGTGTGGGAGAATACAGCGTAGTGTTTGTATACTTTGATCTTTTTTTGTAAAACATATTCGAAACATAAT
>NW_013808025.1:0-514 GCF_000517525.1 Limulus polyphemus
ACACGAGATTTAACGAAACTGTGTACTATCAATAAGAAGACACGAGATACAACAATACTGTGTACTATCAATAAGAAGACACAAGATTTAACAATACTGTGTACTATCAATAACAAGCCATAAGACTTAACGATACTGTGTACTATCAATAACAAGACACAAGATTTAACAATTATGTGTACTGTCAATAAGTAGACACAAGATTTAACAATACTGTGTATTCTCAATAAGAAAACACAAGATTTAACAATACTGTGTACTGTCAATAAGATGACACAAGATTTAACAATCCTATGTACTATCAAAAAGAAGAAACAAGATTTAACGATACTATGTACTGTGAATAAGAAGACACAAGAATTAACAATACTGTGTACTGTCAATAAGAAAACACAAGATTTAACAATACTATGCACTGTCTATATGAAGACACAAAATATAACAATACTGTGTATTATCAAAAACAACACACAAGATTTAACAATACTGTGTAAGGTCAGAAAGAAGACACAAG
>NW_013808026.1:0-620 GCF_000517525.1 Limulus polyphemus
TAAGTAAGCCTCATCTCCTTCAAGTGACTAACAGAATAAACACATCACTGGCCATTACGGCATCGAACTTACTGTCAGCTAAGTAAGCCTCATCTCCTTCAAGTGACTAACAGAATAAACACATCACTGGCCATTACGGCATCGAACTTACTGTCAGCTTAGTAAGCCTCATCTCCTTCAAGTGACTAACACAATAAACACATTTTAGCTACATTTCTTTTTGTCGTAATTTTAGCTTTTTTTATTAATGTATATTATGAATGTATTCAATCACATTTGCAATGGGATACATTTGGATATTAAAGCTGTTATATATTTACATTTATTTACTCCTTTGCTGTATACCACAGATTTTGCAATGCATTCATGTATATATTTATTTTCACATTAAAGCTAGATTTCTTACTTTTAACTGTGTTTTGGGTTAATGCTGCAAGTGAAGTATCATATATTGTTATGGTGTGAACAAGTTTAACTCAATAGATATTTGATAAAACAAAAGTATTAAGCTTACTATATTGTTAAACACTACATTCTTCATTCAAAAGTATTAGGCTTATTATATTGTTAAACACTACATTCTTCATTCAAAAGTATTAGGCTTATTATATTGTTAAACA
>NW_013808027.1:0-514 GCF_000517525.1 Limulus polyphemus
TAATGTAGATTAACCGGGACATTTGTACGTTTTAACTGTAATGTAGATTAACCGGGGCATCTGTAAGTTTTAACTGTAATGTAGATTGACTGGGGCATTTGTACGTTTTAACTCTAATGTAGATTAACTGAGGCATTTGTACGTTTTAACTGTAATATAGATTAACCGGGGCATTTGTACGTTTTAACTCTAATGTAGATTAACTGAGGCATTTGTACGTTTTAACTGTAATGTAGATTGACTGGGGCATTTGTACGTTTTAACAGTGCTAGAGATTAACCGGGGCATTTGTACGTTTTAAGTGTAATGTAGATTAACTAAGGCATTTGTACGTTTTAACAGTAATATAGATTAACTGAGGCATTTGTACGTTTTAACTGTAATGTAGATTAACTAAGGCATTTGTACGTTTTAACTGTAATGTAGATTAACTAAGGCATTTGTACGTTTTAACTCTAATGTAGATTAACTGAGGCATTTGTACGTTTTAACTGTAATATAGATTAACCGGGGC
>NW_013808028.1:0-515 GCF_000517525.1 Limulus polyphemus
TTTTGTGTTTGTTTGTTTTTTGTCGAATCCACGTTAAACAATTGGAGACCCCCAACAGTAATAATATGGGATTTTAGGTTATGGACCCATAAGGTACGTAAATAGTTTAAAAAGTCGATGGGGTAGGACATTTTGAAGTTGGTAAATAGTTTATAAATTGTGTTTAAAAGGCCGATGGGGTAGGTTTTTCTTTTGTAATTAAGCACAAAGCTACACAATGGGCTATCTGTGCTCTGCCCACCACTGGTATCGAAACCCGGATTCTAGTGTTGTCAGTCCGCAGACATACCGCTGCGCCACTGGGAGGCAAGGTGGGGTAGGCCATTTTGAAGTTGGTAAGTAGTTTATAAATTGTGTTTAAAAAGCCAATGGGTAGGACATTTTGGAGTTGGTAAATAGTTAATAAATTATGTTTAAAAGGCCGATAGGGTAGGACATTTTGAAGTTGGTAAATAGTTTATAAATTGTGTTTAAAAAGCCGATGGGGTAGAACATTTTGATGTTTATATGAGTCG
>NW_013808029.1:0-514 GCF_000517525.1 Limulus polyphemus
GTTAAACTATCATGGGATTGACGCAGCACAACTTCCCATAACTTTCTCTGTATAACCGTTTGCCAGGTCGTCACTTTCCCATCTGCAGTTTGCCATCTCCGGAGAAGAATACCATCTTCAAGCTTCAACTGGTCCCATTGTGCCCTATAGTTCTTTGTCACAGGGCTTAAGCTAGACACTTTCTCCCAAGCAGGGCGCAAAACACTTGCTTTTAGAAAATCAATTATTGGTTTCAAATCCTGGTCTTTCTCCTGCTCTGATTTAATATCTATACCTGGTTCCATTTCACCATCATCAACTCCTTCAGTCACTTTGACTTCAGCTTGATGACACCTGGTTAGCTCAACCTCTCTTTTGCAGAAATGTCTGGAGTCATTTTTGCAGGGTCTTCGGCTTAGTCCATCATCATTTCCACGAGATTTTCCTTCTGTATATTCAATATCATAATTATACCGGTTTATCTTTCCAATCCAACATGCCAGTTGTCCCTCTGATTTCTTTAATGATCTTAACC
>NW_013808030.1:0-513 GCF_000517525.1 Limulus polyphemus
AGGTATACAGTATTTTATAGAATTTCATTTGTAATTTAAGGTATACAGTATTTTATAGAATATCATTTTTAATTTAAGGTATACAGTATTTTATATAATTTCATTTGTAATTTAAGGTATACAGTATTTTATAGAATTTCATTTGTAATTTAAGGTATACAACATTTTATAGAATTTCATTTGTAATTTAAGGTATACAGTATTTTATAGAATTTCATTTGTAATTTAAGGTATACAGTATTTTATAGAATTTTATTTGTAATTTAAGGTATACAGTATTTTATAGAATTTTATTTGTAATTTAAGGTATACAGTATTTTATAGAATTTTATTTGTAATTTAAGGTATACTGTATTTTATAGAATTTCATTTTTAAGTTAAGGTATACAGCATTTTATAGACTTTAATTTGTAATTTAAGGTATACAGTATTTTATAGAATTTCATTTGTAATTTAAGGTATACAGTATTTTATAGAATTTCATTTGTAATTTAAGGTATACAGTATTTTATA
>NW_013808031.1:0-513 GCF_000517525.1 Limulus polyphemus
GCAGCAGATTGTGAGTCGATCTCCCTAACCACCTGGCCATGCCGGGCCTCACTCTTACAGAGTATGACATGTCCGGCCCGACGAAATAATGCAGACAGAAACAACTAAAATATATTTATTGTTACTCTGAATTGTGAATAATGTGTTTCTTTCAGGTCTTTACAGAGAAAATATTTATTTTCATTTTTAAATATAAAATTGCATTTATTTTACAAAAGTTTGAAGTGAAGCACAAAGCTACACAATGGTCAATCTGTGCTCTGCCCACCACGAGTATCGAAACCCGGTTTCTAGCATTGTAAGTCTACAGACATGCCGCTGTGCCACCGGGGTGGGGGGGGGGCGTTTTCAAAAGTTTGTTTGTTTGTTTTTGTTTGTTTTTGAATTTCGCGCAAAGCTACACGAGGGCTAACTGCGCTAGCCGTCCCTAATTTAGCAGTGTAAGACTAGAGGGAAGGCAGCTAGTCATCACCACCCACCGCCAACTCTTGGGCTACTCTTTTACCAACGAAT
>NW_013808032.1:0-514 GCF_000517525.1 Limulus polyphemus
GTCAGCCAAGTATACTTTATGTCTGTACTTCATGCCTATGAGCTCAGTAGTTACCCACACTGGTCCCCACAACCTTGTATAATGTCCTGTCACACCACAGAGCTTCTGTATGGCTTCTGGTACTCCTTTGTGATTTAAAACTTTGATACTCACAAGGGTTTGCTGAGATACAGAATCTATGACAAAGTTGCACTTTTGGCTATCCAACTTTCCTGTCACATAGACACTATGTGTGCTTACCATTTTACACCTAGCTGTTGGGACTTTCACGATGGGGGTTGGTGGGTGTCCATCAGGCACGAGCCACTACTGTTTCCCCGAGGATGACTTATTGGTAGTATTCTTCTTACGCTGACTCCTCATATGTCCTTGTTCTCCACAGTTCTAACAACCTTTCTGGGTAGCAGCCTTTCCTGCCGTGGCATCTTCCCTGTGTTGAAGTTTCTTGCATTGAGCTCTCTTGTGCCCAGATTTGTTACAGTTCCAGTAAAACCCCTCAAACCTCTCTGAAAGC